>NC_055994.1:78788666-79003666 GCF_018446385.1 Zingiber officinale
GACCTCATATGACAATACCCCATGTCTTAACCATCGCACCGCCCCGAGGGGACAAATATCAATGTAAAAACTGCTCATGATCGATCATAATGTTGCAATCAATGTTAACATCATGAAGGAACAAATCTTCCCTGAACAATTTGCAATAGCTAAATGGAGGCCCAATCTTCTTGTAATCGTAATCTCGTCCAAGGAAATAAAAGATTCAAGAATTCCTATAAAATTCAAATGGTGATACCTCCTAAGAAAGTGCACTCTCCTAATAGATATCTCATTTCCAATTCCTCTAATATTCCATATTAGACTAGCCATATATCAAAATTCCACAGATGTGGAAGCTCTCAAAATCTTTGCTTTACTTCTAGTCATCCTTTGATCCATTCCTTTAATACCATTCAAAACCTTACTAATAGCTCTCACTGTCCCTAGATTTTTGTGAAGCACTTCTTTGTATATAACCTAGATTTAAGCTCTCCATCTCCTCCAATTCCACAAATTCCACAAATGACTTGGAAATTCTCATGCTCTTCCTCCATATCAGCTGAAACTTCACCATCACCTTGCCCTGTATCATCCAGTATCATATTACCAAAATCCTATGCCAAAGACTCCCCCTGAGTTGCATCCACCACAACCTTCTGCCCCTGAGCTCTCCCCTGTATGCATGTCTCTCTGTAATTAACTTTTTTAGCAGCCTTTGACCTCTTTAAAATACTCACTGCAGGATCAACATTAACTAGTTTGTTCCCTTGAAACTCCCCTAACATATCCTTCTCTTGAAGCAGCCTCTGATCCCCCTCTTTGCCAACCAAACACATATCATCCGTCTGTCACCCCACACTATCCTCCTCTAAACTATCTAGTACATGAAAAGAATCTTCCACCACAAAATCTTGCTTCAATCCAATTCCTTCATTGAACAAAATAGTATCATCAAGAGCCTTCATCCTCTGTTCAACACCCTGCTCATTAGTCGACTATCCCCCAGTTTTGTCACCCTTATTAAGCTCCTTCAACATGGGCCTCTCGCAAAATTAATATGTTTCTCATTGAGCCAACACTCATTCTCCGAATGACCCAAGATGAAAACATTGTAAATAGTATTTACGCAATCTTTTATACAACACCTTTTGTAATCTCCTTTCAGTTCTAATACCAATCCAAAATTTTTCTACCCTTGGCTTCAACACAAATTCTCGCCATTGACAATCGTGAACCATCTGCTGTAGCTTCATCCAGTTTAAGTGACTCCCAACAATGCTAACAATTGCCATATTCTCTCAGGTTCAATCTTAAGTATACAAGATCAGTTGCCTATGTGGCTCATATGACTGCTTATGCGGACCTTCTATCTCCGCAGCTATATAAGGCTTAGCGAAGGTAAGTAAATGTACGATGGTTTTTTCTCAAATGCTGAGACAACTATTCTCCACCAACCATCTCTCTTCTCACATATTTCCGCGAGTTTCATGTCATAGTCCAACATTAACTTGATTGTCGGAGGGTTGCATTGGCAACACCAGCCCCCCACTGATGCACTTTGATTCGCAGGCTACCGGGAGTACATCGGACGATGATCAAAATCTCCGCTTCGAAAGCGGAGGAGGAGGAGGAGGAGGAGGAGGAGCCTAAGTGGGTGAAAAAAAACACCATCCCAATCCAAAGCAGAGGCGAAGAGGCGAGGATTGGGCGGAGGTTGGTGTTGGTGGGCAGCTTAGTTTGCATCTTCAAAACCCTCATAGGCTCTTTGGCGGGAGGTAGAGTTCCGGCAATTGGTTCAGGATAGACAGTAGGATCAATTGTGGCAATGAAAAAAAAAAAAAGATAAATCTAGTTAGTTCCATTGACTAGTCCTGAGATAATCGCCATCACCAGAATGGCGGGCGGTCAAGAAAAGCTCCGTATTTTTTGGTTGTGCGCAGGGAAAATCAATTGTGGCAATGGAGATGAGCGAGAGATGGCGCCGAGGAAATGGATCCGAATGAAGAAGCCTTATGGAACATGGGTGAAGTGGGGGAAGGTTTGGTTCTCCCGGCCATGGCGCCCGAGCTTGCCGAAGGAATCGAGGCGAGGGAGGACGGGCTGATCAGGTTCTTGCTGTCGGCCCCTGCCGTTACAGTGCGAGTTGATCGCGGAATC
This sequence comes from Zingiber officinale, assembly GCF_018446385.1. NCBI lineage: Eukaryota > Viridiplantae > Streptophyta > Magnoliopsida > Zingiberales > Zingiberaceae > Zingiber > Zingiber officinale. The sequence continues at coordinate 78,790,806 of NC_055994.1, forward strand.
AGTCACCATCGAGGAAAAAGAGCCAGGGGATGCCCTCCATTCTTGAAGGCTTCAACGAACCGAGTCTCCATCCTAATGCGACCCATCGTATCAAATTGTGCAGCGCATACACGTTTAGTTAACTGACTAAGAAATAAAAATATTTTATTATCTTACTATTTTATTAAAAATCTCACTCCTTTACTAACTAACTTTGGTGAAGCCTAAAATACATTTACGTTAATATACTTTTTTCTATTTACACTAAAAATAATTCTAAGGTTTATTAGTAATTCCACAAGCGAAATAATCAGTGATCTAGAGTTCAACATTAATTTTCTCTGGTTCTTTTATATAAAAAAATATAGTTCTCTTTAGTCCCATATCTTAGAATTGACAACACTATGATCAAAGAAACTTCTATAAATATTTTAGGCCGACGATGTTAAAAAATATACTTTTCTTAGTTTTTTTTACTAAGATAAATATAATATTAAATTAAAATAATTTTTTACATAGGAAAAATTCAAACAATTCAGATTTTCAAAAACTCAAATAATTTATATATTATTATATTACACACGTAATGCGTGTGCACGATCACACTAGTTATTATTAAAAATTACTCTTTGTCAATTACTTTTAGCAAGAAGTTTTTAATAGTACTATGGATTTAAAATTCTATTAAAAAAATGCTTATTTACAGCAACTAGTGCACGTTAAAGGAAGCACCAATTTTTTTTTTTTAAAAAATAACACTAAATATTCACGGATAAATGTGTAATATATCATCCTTCCCGAAGCACCAATTTTTTAAAAAAATAACATTAAATATTCATGGACAAATATGGAATATATCATCCTTCCCTATATATATATATATATATATATATATATATATATATATATATATATATATATATATATATATATATATATATATATATATATTTATTTATTTATTTATTTATTGTGATTGTGGGTAGATGCCCATGTGGCAGGGTTAACCGGCACCTACCACATGGGCAGCTGCGTAAAAAAACGATGGCGCACAAATGGGGTATGCAGCGGAACATCTCGTATGTGTATGTATATATATACACATGGGACACCAAGAATACTTTCGGAAATGAGTGAGACGTCCCAATTAATTTTTGGATGCTTTAATTTATCTTAATCATTCACATGAGCCATGAGCTATGTGTATGCAGATTATCATCATACTTTCTATATAGAGATATTTTTTATTTTACACATCCTGTGAGTATCTAATTTTTTTAAATAATTAATACTATAATTCAACCATTATCATGCCAATCAAATTTTGCATACACGATTTAGGGGTTAGATTATAATATTAAATAAAAAAAATTTTAAAATACAAAAATTAGATAATATATATATAGAATGATACCTTGCATAATTTAATTGCCTTATACTATCGTGAACGACATCTAATGTGGATGCTTTGACATAATTAAAAATGAATTTTTTCTCTTTTATTTATATATAATTCTCTTCTCTTACGTATATGTAAAGTGATACTGATATCTAGCAATCATCCTCACGTAAGTACTAATCTTTAAAGATAATATTGTACTTATGGTGGCTAACTTGTTCAGTTGGCTGATGATTTTAACATGCATGGTGTATGAAGATTTGTAAAGATTTGATTGAAAATCAGCATTCGACTCTTCTGACAAAAGAGTAGCTGAAAGAAAAGAGTATTTATTTCGAATAAGTACTATCTATCTCCTCTCTAAATGAAAATCATCGAGAATAAGAAACAAGGTTTTTTTTTTAAGGTCAGCATCAACATTCACGTTACTTTATATGCGGTGTTGATTTGTATAATAGTACTACTGTTGGTGCTAGTCGTTTAATGACCAACACGAGCCTTGCTTGATTTCAAACCTTGTTTAAGACTAGCATCAACCTTGGCTAATTTCAAACCCTATTGGTGTTGACCTTTAAATACTAGAACCAACACTGGTGTTGATCTTGAAAGACTAGTACCAATATTAGTTTTTACAAATTAACACCAACATTTGATCCTGATTTACGCAAAATAATACCGACATAGTGCTAGTTTGTACACGTTGGTGCTGGTTTACATAAGGCTGGTGTTGGTTTCAAACCATCCCTAGTGCTAGTCTTTAAAGACCAACACCAACGCTAGTACTGGTCTTTAAGACTAACACCAACGCGATGTTGGCTGGTGTTAGTTTCAAATTAGCGCTAGTGCTGGTCTTTAAAACCCGCACCATCTTGCATGTAGGAAAGAAACTTGGCATGTAGGAGAGAGAAGAGAATTGTATGTAGATGAGACATAAAAATAAAAAAAAATCATTTTTAGCCGTGTCAGAGCATCCACATCGGAAATCACCCACGGTTGTGCAAAGTAAGTTGTGCAAGGTATACGCCACTACTAGAATTAAGGTCTTTAAGGACACACATAAATGTCCTTATAGTATACTTTTAGTGACACTAAAGCTATGGTGACACCACCAAAAAATGTATTGAAATACGGTGTTAGCATAGACCCTCTAGTATTCCTGACATTTGTATAATGTCATTATAAAATATTTATACTAACTTTAAAAGTGTCTTAATTATAGGAATATAATGACAATCGAAAATGTCACGAAAAAAATATTTCATGGACATTGATGCATACCTTTTTATTATCTAAATAAGGACAAATATAAATGTCACCTAAATTAATTTATATTGACAATTATAATATTTTAAATTTTTATATAAGGACAATAAAATATGTTAGTAATGATAATTTATAAGAGTATTTTAAACTGTCATCTTATATAATATATAATGACATTATTAAATATCAATTATAATATTTTATAAAAGCATTAAATAGAAACATTTAGAATACACCATAATAAATTACTAATATTTATTAAGAATACAAAACATTCATCACATAATAGAAAAAGTTATACATCATCACAATTTTTCATCACAATTCACCACAATAAGAATAGAAACATTTTACATCCAAAATATCCAATTCATTCACCATATCATCACAATTCATCCCATCATCACAAAAGTACAAATACAATACTAATGTAAAAGTATTGAATCCAATGCTAACTTAATACTAACAAATCATTGATTTTTAAAGCTAACAAAGTCTTATAAAATAAAAACTCAACTAATTTACTATCAACTATCTTCAACCATCATATGCAAAATCCAAGTACCTGTCACCTACAAATACGATCAATAAATTTGTATAAGTAAATTATACAATGAAAATATAAATCTAATAAATATAATTTAAAAGATTAAAAATCATACCAAACAAGAAACATATAAAGGATCATTCTATAATTTGTCCTTGAATCTTTATCTAATAAGACACAAGTTAAAGATAAATGAAATACAAATTCTCTTAAAACGTTGTCTTGTAAGCATTTTCATTAATTATTGAAAGAATTATGAACGTCAATTTAATTGAGGCTTGAGTTTGCCATGATGACTGAAGGAAAGAATTCCTACATGAAATCCAAATAAAATCTTTCTGTACGCATTAGGCTCCATTGTTTATTAAACAATATCTCTATACTTATCATTTTTCATGTGCTTATTAATTGTTATATATATATATATGAGTTTTTTACTTGTCTTTTGACATTACTGACAATGTTTTGAGTGATAGAAGGAAAACTTGGATCAAGAAAGTAGTTGAATTGCAAACATACGCCACCTCAAAGAGTCTAAATGGTATTTGATTTGCATGAGTAAACAAATTTAGCATCAGTTAACAAAAAAAATTATATTGACAAAGATTTTTATCAACTAAGTTTCTTGAGATATTTTTCAAACTGATGATGACAACTAAATTGAAGTAAAGAACTAAGTTTTCTATATAATGTGTGTAAAAATGACCAACTTGGGATCTTGGTAAGATCAAATATTTTGTGAAACTCTATATAGTTTCACTATTTAAAAAAAAAAGATTAACTACATGAGAAAGTACCCAAATTATTCTTCAAACAATCACAATTTAAGCTATTTTAGATAGCCTTCATCAACTTCCATAATATAATCATTCTACCTTTGAGTGAGTAGTAACTAGTCAAAGACAAAAACAATTCTAACTTCTTCCATGATGCATTTGTTGGAGCAATCCCAATGGTTCGTGGGACCATGTGTTTTGGTGTTTGGGCAAAGGGTTTAAGTTAGGTTTACCCTTGTTATTTGATATGTGTACTTGAGTTGTGCAGGACTGTAGGTGACACATATGACTCAGGTTGACGGCTTCGGGTCCGGTGAAGGATGGAGCATCCGAGGGACCATGGACAAGGCAGCGAGGACAAGGGCCGAGGGAAGCGACTTCGAGGCATACGCGAAGGATGGCATTGGAGACAAGCTGCGGGCTTGGATGCATCCGAGGGACGAGAGCCAAAGGAAGTAGGCTTGAAGGCAAGAGGTCAAGGCTGCAAAGAAGAGTCAAATGAGTCGTGAGGGTACGAGTGCATGAGAGATTGTACTCGGAGTAAAATCCTAGTTTTAGGGTTTTACTGTAGCGGCACTGTAGCAGTTACTGTAGTGCACTGTAGCAGTACTGTAGTGCACTGTAGCAGTTGACTGGTGTATGGACCAGTCGACTGATGCACTGTAGCAGATAGCCGTTGAGAGAGCCGTTGGGCTGGCATCAGTCGACTGGTGCAAGGACCAGTCGACTGGTAACGGGCAAATCAGGTTCTGATTTGTTCCAAGCTCTATAAGAAGGAGCTTGGTATGGCCGGCCAAGGCGACGAAATTAGACTTGGTTAAGGTCTAATTAGTAGTCTACAAGTGCTCAAGTGTTTGTGGAATCCAAGAGGTCTTGGTGTGTTGTGGTGAGGTTTCTCCATCCACAAGGAGCGACTTGAGATAGCCGGAGTTTCCGGGGGCTAATCCACCGAAGGATCGAGATCGTCCACCTTACGGACAGCCGTGGAGTAGGAGCATCATCTCCGAACCACGTTAAACGAACGTGTATTGGTTTGCTAGTTCTTTTCTTTGTCTTTAGCTTTCGTATTCGTAATTAGTATTTGTATTTCCGCTTGCGCACTAACGAATACGTAGGAAGCGAGTTATTGGGGGTGCCGTCCATTCAACCCCCCTTCTAGCCGGCCACCGATCCTCCAACAGCATTAGATATTGACAAGTGTGAGTAAGGATCAAGATTTTGGAATATCCTTTAGCAACATGGCAAGTTTAATATCTTTAAGTAAAACGGCCATATAAAAATATTTCTGCAACAAGGTCAAAATGTTATCTAGCCAAAAATTTCATTATGTCTTCCTTCACATGTTTGTTGATAACAATTATTAAATCACATAAATTATTAAACCTAAGAGAAGGCAATTAAGGGGCAAGTGTTGGTACCGTTGCAAATATTCCCTCAGGGCAGGTTCGCTTGGGCACGGGGCATCCGGATCTACCATGATCTACAAAATAAGCATGCATGAACAATAACACACTGAAAACTGGATGGTAATTAATTAATCAGTGGTCATAAAATACCATGACTTGATGTAGATCAAGAATAAGAAATGTCTCCATAAATTTTACATAGAACCAAAAGAAAATCATTACAAGAAGAAATAAAATTTACAAAAAAAAAAATAACATTGCCAAATATGCATGTCTCCACAATCTAACTAAATGTAGACGATGAAGTGCTAGTCTACAGAAGCATTATTATGATCAAACTATAGGCCAATATAGAGAAATAAAAGAAATAAGACGAATTCCCAATGAGAGCATCTAACTTTACTGTTTTTACAAATCACACGCCTTTCTTAATCTTTTTCCCCTAAAATCATGCTATGGTATCTCATAATTTACCTAAGCTAAGAAAAATTAATGGAAAAAAACAAAAGGTAACAAGGAAATACTCAAGCACCTACCAAGTATTTGCGGCATTGACAAGCTCACCATTGTCGATCTCTTCTTTGATCTCTCGAGCCATAATAACAGAGTTATTAAGCATGTAGATTATATGAGGCAGCGAGAATCGAGCATAATTAAAGAAAGGCTTACTCTACTTGTTTGATTTTTCTGTATTGGTTGCATCGAGCCTCAACATGTCTCGGAGCAGAGGCCCCCATGAGAGATGCATGGCGATTTGAGGTTACTTTCATTGCTTAGTTGAAAGAAAATAGATCGATTGAGAATTCGAGATACCACGTAGTCCTTAGGTGACATCCAGTTATTCCCCAGTGCAACACCTGCTCAATCGTATGCAGGAAAACTGCTGAATCATTGCCATCTTTTTGTACAATGTGACATGAAGCAGATGAAGAACAATTTTGATTTTACCTTCGAGCTTGAGCTTTAGTTGTCTAGCTCTGATGGCGTGGAGAACTCACAAGGCTGTTGTCACGGCAAACCGGCCGCAGTAAGACTGCCACGAAGAAGAGGGTTTTGTTCTTCGCTGCATGGCTGCGTTCCCATGGTAGAGTTTCTTCAGAAGTGCAGTCAAGTTTGCCGCCTCCCAATTGCTCTTCTCTAGCAAGCTCTCCTCCTCCATGAAGCTGAACCCTGTGCCCACTGGATTCTCCTGAGTAATTCCCATTTCATTAATGGAGGAGGAGCAAGTGGTTGACGGAGGAATGAGATCGACATGGAAGCTTACCATGAAGAGGAGATCGGCCTTTTGCAGCCATGTCGAGTTATGAGGCTTGAGGTTGGTGTCCATCGGTCCAATCTCTTGGAAATTGCCAATCCTAACTCCGAACGCACCCTGTTTTGTGCAAAGAATCCTTCTTCATATCATTGATTCACGTCGTATGCTTCCTAGCTTCCGTCTCTTTTGCCTCTACCATTCCTGCAATTGTAAAGGTTTTAAGGTTGCGGAGGAATCATGGCAGAGGTGGTGCTGCAGAGGAATCGTGGAGGAGAAGCGGAGAAGCGGAGAAGCGCGATGGAGGTCGGCGAAGGTTGTTCTCTGACTGGTCGAGATAGGAAGGTGTCGGCTGGCAGCGCCGGCGACAGCGATGCGTGGGCGATGAAGAGTAAGAACGACGGCAACAAGTGCTGGTTAGGGTTCAGAAAAAAAATCGGCACAATAAGTAAGAAAAAAAATAGAATGAGAAGTAATTAGGTTATTAGGGTGTTATATACGGTGACATAGATAAAGGTTGTCATGATAAATAGTCTAATATGATGTTTTAATTTTTTAAATAATTATTTTTGATAAATGTCATTAAAAACTATTTATAATGACATTTTAAATTAAATGTCATTAAGAAAGTGTCCTAATAGACCATATTTATAGTAGTGCGCAAAGCAACACCACTATTGGTATAGATCTTTAAAGACCCTACCAATAATGGTGCTGGTTTCAAACCAGTGCTAGTGCTGGTCTTTAAAGATCAGCGCCAATATTAATACTGGTCTTTAAAACTAGTACTAACATGATGTTAACTAGTGCTGGTTTCAAAACAATACAAGTGTTAGGTCTTCAAGACTAATACTATCTTGCATGCAGAAGAGAAGAAAATTGCACTTAGATTGAGAGAGAATAAAAAAAACTTTGGATATAGCCTAAGGTCGTGCAGGGTATAGGAATACCACATATATTGCTGCTTGCTCACTATAAGCCAGACTTAAAAAGAAGAGCATGCTGCAACTGCATTCCTATCGAAGTAAGGGGAAAAAAAGAGGAAAAAGCACAAATAAAATAAAGAGTGAGTTTGTCTTAGAGTACATGTTCTCTAGCGCACGGTGGACAGTGTGAATAATAACTCGTAGGGTACTACCCTTTTCCATATTATAGAGCAGCCACGACCCCATGCAGAGGCCTAATGCTGGCCTGCACACTTCACGCAGAGCCCCAGTAGAGGTTGCTTGCTGTTTGAACTCTCAAGGAGACAAGGATCAAGGCCATGAACAAGCACGGAGAGTCCAAGCTCCTCAAGATCCAGGCACCACCCTCTTGTTAATTTCCTTTTCTTATCTTCTTCAGGAAGAAGCGATTAAGAAAATTTCCTCTCTCTGTTTTGTTCTCGCAGACACTCATCTTGAAGGTGATCATACATTGCGATGGCTGTAGGCTTCAAGTCAGGAAGATCCTCCACAGAACTGAAGGTAGGAAAATTTTTGTGTGCCCTTTCTGCCATAAAAACATAGTTTGGATCTTAGAAGTATCCGATGCAGGAGTCTTCTCGGTGAGCATAGATGTTGAGGAACAGAAGGTTACAGTTTCAGGGGATGTGGACGCTGCGACTCTGATAAGGAAGTTGAACAGAGCAGGTAAGCACGCAGAGCCATGGCCTGTAAAGGCCAGCAAGGAGGATCAGAGACCAAACCAACAGAAACAAGGGAAGAAGCCAGTTTGCAACACCGTGAAGAAACAAAGCCACAAATCCTTCAGAAACCAGAAGCACGAGCTTTCTTCATCCAGCTCCGATGATGAGTACGACAGTGACGATGAAGAAGACGACGACGACGACGACTATGATCTACGATCACTCAACAGCCAGTTGATGCAAATTGATCAGCAGCGGTTCCCGATGATGGTGAACATGCAGCAGGCCTGCCAGACACAGTCGCCGTCCATGGTGATGCAAGAGAACGGGCACCTACAGCCACAGATGATGTATCTGAGGTCTCCGGCAATGGCCGCCGCCTACACGGGGTACTACTGCTACCAAAGCCCTTGCTATCTGAACGACCAAGTAGACGACGGCTATCAGTGTTACTATGCTTCCGGCAATGGAGATAGCAATGTTTGCAGTATCATGTAAAAGAATGGATGCTCCTGTATCTTACTCTTCGTGCTGTCTTGTGGCTTTCTGAAAGTGATGTTGCATCGAGCTGTGGAAGATGATTGCTATGTTATGCTTTTCACTAATCTTTATGGCATTTTTTTTTAATAATCTAGTTTAGGCGCTTGATTAACTCCGGAGATGGAGATAGATGGTGTTGCTAGAAATGTCAATGAAACAAAAGGAGACTTCTTTGTGTATAGTTTAATTTAACATTAGAAGCTTAAAAATAATAATCTCAGTTAGCCGCATTGACTATCTTTGAGGGTAATTGATTCGGTCTTATGGAAGTTTTTCACCAACTGCTAGGATAAATCAGGAAGCGCACTATGGTTGATTTATATTATTGTACATGCATTAATAATGTAAATAAATACACAGGGAGAGATTCTCTCTCACGCGTGGATTCGCAAGGGGGTGCAAATCCAGAGCCTGGATTGCAATTAGTTAATTCGGTTAATTTGATATTAATTTTGTATAAATTCTTTTTATTATTATTTTAAACAAATTTAATTAATTCGGTGTTAACTGAAATAACTAATTCGGTTAATTCAGTTTTAGTAAAACTTTGATTTGATTCGGTTAGTCAACACTAAATCGGTTTTCGGTTAATTCGATTAATTTATGGACCGAATTAACCGAATGCTCACCTCTAATTGCAATGAATCAAGTTGACTTATGTGTGAGACGACCTGCGCACGTCGAATGTTGGACCAGTCATGACAAATTGAGCAGGACGGGTTCATAGACAGTAAATGACTTTAATTTGTGACCAAGAGCAAAGAGAGAGCTAAGAGCAAAGTTTTTCTCGGTGATTTACCCGTGATAGCAATCCGATACTTTCTCAGTTGGCCACGAACAACCGGTGCTTGGTGAACCTCAAAGCACAGTTGAAGGAGGACAAATCTATTTTAAGGAAATTGCTTGAAAGCAGACCTTGACGTCTTCTTTTCAGCATGCGGGAGTCTGCAGTCGGGATTCTGCCTCAACATCTTATTTTCAGCACTCGAGAGTCTGCAGTCTTCTACAACTCGGACTCTCAAGTCGTGAGCTTCCAGTGGGGACTCTTTAGTCGGGAACCTCTAGTCCGGACTCCGTACTTAGTAGTCTTAAGTCGGAAGTTTGTACTCTAGAGTCTGCACTTGGATTCTGCACTCTAGTTCCAGCTAACTTAGTCATTTCAAATAACTCTTCCTTCCCTATTTGATAGTCTGAGATTATTAGCTCATGTCAATTCAACAAATAAGTCTAATTTAATTTTGTAATTTCAATTCGGACTATTCTATTTTCAACACGATTGTCCAACGGATCTTTCCTTAATTTGTTTATCAGATAAATACATAGCATAACTTAGGCACATTCAAATCTTAACTTTTAAGTATTCATCGCATTTGATATTCGAAATCTATTCCTTTTATTATCCCTCTGAGTGTTGTAGCACTGTCTTCGTAGGGTTCTCTCATGGCTTCTTTAGTTAGTGCCGCATTTGTTACCTTTCAATAAAAGTGCATTGCACTATAAGAAGAAAGGGAGAAAAAAAAACAAAAAGAAAAAAGAAAATAAGGGAAGTGATCATATTTCTCTTACGGAAGATATTTTTATTTCAACGTTGTCAGAGAAATTACTCCGAAACGGTTAATTCAACTTAGTAAAAGAATTTATCAAGTAGTTAAGATTATTTAAACTTTATCAAAATCTCTCCGGTGAATTCACTGTAAATTTTTTTTTTAGCAATCGATTAATCATTGTTATAAGAGTTTTATAGTGAATTTGATAATGTTAAAGCGATTTTAATAAATTGATTAAAAAAACAATATAAAAATACTCAATATATAGGTTTTTTAAACTAAGTTGAATTTATTATTATTTTTTTAAAAAGGATGCCCTCTTGGCGATTAGGGCTTTACAAATCAATTACTAGGAACACAAGTGCAACTATAAAGATAAAAGAATTCTTGAAATAATAATATGTGTAAAAATCATTTCTGCGAATGGAAATGTATTGACAAACAAAAGATGTCAACATGGTCAGATTTGATTCCCGATTCAGAAAAAAAAGCCAATATAAACCTCACAGTCATAGAGAAGGTGTCAGAGCTCAACAGCATGTCTTTGTAATTCACTGGGGGACAGATTGTTGCAAACACCCAAATGAGAACAGATTATTCCAGGGCATGTCCCTACTTGCAAGCTTTTCGAGCATGTTCGAACTCCCAAGTCATTTTGAATTATAATTCAATTATGTTTGAATTATAGTTCGAACAATTCGAAGCGAGTTTGAGTTAAATTTTATTTTAAGTCAAAATTGAACTAAATTTTTTTATATTTTTATATTATTCGATTCGATTGGGTTTATTTATATCTCTAGTGGTGACAATGGAGGGATGGATATTAAAATAGAAAAAAAAAATAGTGGAGAGAGAAATGAACAAATGATGAAATTGACTTGTGCTCCGGGAGCTCAGTTAGACAGGGAAGAAGGATTAACAAGCTAATCTAGGATTAGATTGAAGTTTAGGGTTAAGAATGCAATTAATCCATGTAATTGTTGTTTAAAGGGGTTCGATCGGAGTCCACTAGGACTTGACTATATCTGTTTCGCTATGCAGTTTGGAGCCACACCTGACTTAAATGTCCTAAACCAATCACATCCTCTCGATAAGTTAATTTCAAATTCAGTAGGTTTATTTTGGGGCCACTCCGAACCCTAAATGTCCTGATCTTATATCCATCGATAGAATCTACTATTCATCATATAAATTGGTAGAGATGATTTCTACACCTAACTAAAACTAAAATCAACTTCAAATATCCCTCGGGCATGGTGCAACGGTAAGACATTTGGTGGATTATAGAATAACATGGTTTGAAACCCAATTGAGACAATGACGACAAACTTTATAATAGATTTTTGACCGTGGAGGTCGACTGCTAGATGAATTACCATGAGTACTTCCAAATTTATCCGATGAATGATTTAGGAGAGCATTGCTCACCTAGGTCGGTAAAGATTTGGATACCTAAATTAATAAAATAAAATAAAATCAACTTCAGACCTCTAATGAAAGGAAATGATAGTCCGTCGGAGAATTATGAAGAATCACCTTCGACACCTACATCATATTCTTGAAATTTCAAGTAGTTGGAGGTGTAAATAAGTTTTAGAAGATTTCTTATGTTGGAAATGTGAATGGAAATAAAGAGGTGAATAAAGGAGACTCCATTATGAATGAGACTTAAGTTTCACATTGAAAGTTTTAAGGCTTTATGATTCGTATATAATGTATCACAAGCATTAATGTTATGAACATATACATGGACAAAGTTTCTCTCATGCATGGGCTTGCAGAGGGTGCAAATTCAAGACCTAGATTGAACTGAACTAAGTTTATTTGTGTGCAAGCACGACCTGGACACGTCAAATGACAGATTACCCAACCTTTTGCCATGTGTTTTCTCTTTTTGCTATCGCTTAATGCAAAATCCGTAACCACCGACTAGGGGCTAACATTTCAAGGCTGGTGAGAAAAGACATTGAATGACATTTATTCAGCGATTTACTTCAGCCAAAGGTCTTCGCCCTTTATAAGGTGGAGACCCTGAGCAAAGGAAGAAGTGGAGAATAATAGAGATTCTTCCACCTTCATTCCCCAAACTTTCTCTCTGCAATACATTTCGTTCGATAGAATTTTCGTGATAGCAATCGGGTACTTACTTAGTTTGCCACGAACAACCTATGTTAGGTTGCAATCGTGGTTTCTTCATTATATCTTGGGAAACAGATGTCCATTGTAACCTTAAAGCATCGCCGGAGGGGACGAATCTATTTTAAGGAAACTACATTGAACGCATGCCTTGACATCTCTATTTTCGAGTATTCAGAAACTCATTCGGACTCGAGATTACTTCCCAAGTACTCTGCATCACTTTCCCGGCTGGGTACAATGACACATTCTCCAGGCTCTAGCAACATTCGACAGTTCAAGAGCCTCTTTTGACTCGGCACTCGGCTTGCCCTTGAAGCACTCGGCCGACTTAGCACTCGACTAACTCAGTTGACTCAGTGACTCAGCCAAGGTAGCTCATCCATATAAGGCAGCCCAATCTTCTAGGTAGCTCAGTCATCCCAAGCAACTCATTGTTTTTTGCTTGACAGCTTGAAATTATCAACTCAAGTCTTCTCAAAAGATAAGTTGAAGTTAAATTTCAATTCAGCAATTTCCCTCTATTTCTCATAAAGTTTGTCCAACAATATTAAAATAAACTCGTTTCTAATGAGATGGCCGCAGAAAGTGTAGAGGTTTAACAAACTCAACACATGATGACCCCCTTTATCCCAATTGAAAAAATATTATAATCAATCATAGGGAAAAACCAGAGAAGTTCAAGGTTGAACTTCAAAAGATGGCAGTAGAAAATACTCTTCTACTTGACCACGTTGAATCTGACTCGATTCTTGATCGAGGAACCTCCCAAGCATGCTAAGAATGTTATTGATGTCTAGACCATTAGTGCAGTGGAGGCATGCGCTCATTCTGAGTTTCTATGCTGAAACTACATCCTCAATTGCTTTGTCAACTTGCTATATGCTATGTATAACATGAAGATAATGACTACTTGTGGGAGTCCCTAAATAAGAAGTATAAAATGGAGGATGCAAGGGCCAAGAAATTCATCGCGAGTCAATTCCTAGACTACAAGATGATTGATTCCAAGACTATAATCAACCAAGTCCAAGAGCTTCAGACGATCTTACATGAGATTCACACAAAAGAAATGATGTTGAGTGAAACCTTCCATGTGGCAGCTATTATAAGAAGCTGCATCCCGGCTAGTAGGACTTCAAAAGCTATCTGAAGCACAAGTGGAAGGAGATGGATGTGGAGGAACTCATTGTTAGACTTTGCATTGAGAAAGATAATAAGATTTCAGAGAGAAAGTTGTTCTGTTAGGATAGTGTGAAAGTCAACATGGTCAAGACTCGAAATGGAAGAATCTCAAATCTCCAAGATAAGACATAAATAAGAAGAAATTCTATAAGAAGTGCTTCAACTGTGACCAAATCGGTCACAAGTCTTTAGAATACAAGAAACTAAAGAAGCACGAGGTCAACCTGAACGAGGGACTAAAAATGGACGTCCTCTGTGTCGTGGTCTCCAAACTAAACCTGGTGGGTTCAAATCCGCAACAATGATGGATTGATACCGGTACCACTAGACATATATGCTGCAACAAAGAACTACTTCACATCTTTAAAGAAATCAAAGTGAGGACAAGTTGTTCATGGGGAACTCAACAACCTTGGATATCATTGGCCAAGGAAAAATAGTGTTGAAGATGATCTTGGACAAGGAGTTCACTTTGAACAATGTATTGTATGTTTTAGAGATTCGAAAGATTCTAGTTTCCAGACAACATGACTTCCTTATTATTTTTGAGTTGGACAAAGTTGTTCTGTCTAAAATGAAATGCTTGTAGGAAAGGGTTATATAATCAGTGGGTTATTCAAGCTCAGTGTAATGACTATTAGGCCTAAGGATAATAAAATTGAAAAATCTTCTATTTATATGCTTGAGTCTTCGTGTTTGTGACGTGATAGGCTATAACATGTTAACTAAGATGTGCTACGTAGACTAATTAACATGCAAAGCATATCTCTATTCTACCTTGACCTAAAACATAAGTGTGAAACTTATGTTGAAGGAAAAATGACTGGGTTATCCTTTTAACATGCTAAAAGAAACAACGAACCACTCGATATAATTCACACCAACATGTACAATCTAAAAGTTACACTGACACATGGTGGGAATAAATACTTCATCATTTTTGTTAATATTTGTATATATTCTCAAAAATAAAGATGAAACTATAGAGAAATTCATTCTATATAAGAATGAGGTTGAAAACCAACTTAATAAAAAGATTAAGGTGGTTCTAAGTAATTGAGGTGGTGAATATATATCACCTTTTGTTGAGTTATGTGTTGAACATTAATCAATAAAATGATGTTGCTAAGTGAAAGAATTGCACTCTAAAGAAAATAATGAATGCTCTACTATTAAGCTCCGGACTACAGAGTACATGTAGGGGAAAGTTGTTAATAGTTAATTACCTTTTAAATAAGGTGTTCCAAAAGAAAATAGATAAGAAAAAATAATAAAATAGGTAACATTGAACCTTGGGTGACTAACCCGACCCCATGGAAGTTTCCCACCAGCTGCTAGGGTAAATCGAGAAGCGCTCATGGCGAGCGACCCAGAAGACCAACATCTTGTGGCTACGCACACCATTTAGAGGAAAAATTTCTATAAATGCACCGTACTTGAGGATTGAAAAATTACCAAGATGAGATGGTTGATGGACCTATAACATAACAGTAAAGTATTATCAAATATATACTCAATTATAAACTATTAAAAAAATAAGCTAAATGACTAAATGGGAATTACACAATGTTTTAATCAGAAAACTTTATAGGTACTGTTTATATTGTTTTCTTTTAATCAGTCATCTTTTTAACTAATTCTAACTAAGTTTAATCAGGTACTGTCTGACAGGTACTTCCATATTGTTGTTAGATTCCCACCTAATTCTGACCAAGTGCTAATGAGATTGATTTGCATATGTTTGAATGATTAGGTTTTAGAAGAGCTCCCACTTGAAGCTGAAATTGCCAAGGGCTATACTGTAAATGGTAATCCAACTAACCTTCCAAGGGCACATGGAATTCCATCACCTTTTTATGCAACTAATATGCCAATTCAATTTTTAGTGGGTAGATTAAAGTATTTCTACGGTTGTTTCTTCTACCAAATAATTCAATTCTTCAGTGAGCTCAATATCTTTGAGTTGGCACTAGTTCTATTGTTTTGCTTCTTGTATAGTAATTCTTTTCAACAATAAAATATTGCAAAAAAATTCTCAGTAATGCATGTTAGGATCGGTGTGGTTGGCAAGAGGGGGTGAATTTCCTGCATAATAATAATGATTTTTTGAAATAGTAAGATACATGTATAAAAAAAATTGATAAACTAAAAAGAAAGAGGGTATCGATTTTTTACTTGGTTACAACCGAGAAGGTTGTTAATCCAAGACTCTGAAGCACTACTCAAAATTCTCCTTTCGTCGTAGGCGGAGAAGCCTCTTACAAGAGTTAAAAGCACACAAAGTAGTAGAACACTTAAAAAAAACTTGTATACAAGTGATTCTAGACTATTGGGATCACAACTATATTTATAGCCCTATTTAGGGTGCCTGGAAGGGTTCCAAGCGCCTGGAGGGGGATAAAATTTTATCCCCATCACAACGGCTCGTGCCACGTTGAGTTTGGATAAAAGTCCTGGTCTGAGCGTCCGGAAGGGTTCCGAGCGCCCAGACCAAGAAAGTCAACATCTTATTGACTTTCGGTCCTAGTGTTCCATTCCGGTTCAGCTCACCTTGGTCTGGGTCTGCCGCTCTGGTTCCGCTCACTTGGGTGATTTCGCCCATTCAGAATAAGGCTCACCCGAACCCAACTTCCGGTCTTCGAGTAATCTTTCGCTCTGGCTTCTTGTCCCTCGGAAACACCGCGCGCCTCCTTCTTGTTCGCCTGCGTACTCTTCCGCAACACCTCGTCCCTCAGACGCACCGAGCCTGTCAGCTCTCTTTCGTGTCGTCATTCTTGCTAGCTGCATCTTTCGCTCAACTTCCTATACTTTTAAGTTCCTACACACTTAGACACAGGGGTTAAATACCAACAGAATATAACCTAACTTGGTTGATCACATCAAATCTACATTGGGGTACTAACAATCTCTCCCTTTTTGATGTAAACAGATCCAAATTAAGTTAGGGTAAACCTCAAAAATAACAGTTATAATTTTTTTTAAAAAAATTACAAGTAAAAAAAATTTAAAAATATGTACTGACTATCCTCCCCCTAGACTTAATCTTCACTACTCCCCCTTTTGATCACATTAAAAATAGGGTACTCTTAAAATGACTTTGGAAAAAGTAAATATAGAGTCTAAGGAGAAAAAAAAATGAAAGGTTAAGCTTCAAAAACTCTGGTTTTATTAACAAGTTTTTTAAAAAAACTTTAAATGTTAAAAGGATTTAACAAGGGTAAAAATTTGAATTTTAGGAAAAAAAAATTCACACACAAAAAACTTACATTTTGATAACTAATTCATAGCAAATTTTCTAACAAAAATTTTGATAAGCAATTTAAACTATTAGTTAAATGTTTCACAGTAAGTCAATTAAACATTCAATTTAATAATTGACTTCTAAACTGTGGTGAAGCACTAGACCTTCTTGGTTATTGGAGCATCTACCACTTCTAGATAAAACCTTTTAAAGAATTTAAATATTTAATTTTCTTTATAAAAGCCCTAGGTCTAACTTAAAACAGGTCATGCATCAAAAAATAATTTTAATTTAAGTATGATTTTGAAACCCAAAATAGATTCCTTCTTACCGGATTTATCAAAAACTTTCTAGAAACATACTTCTATGATATTATTCTAATTTGTCCCTTGTGATATTTAAAATACTAATTTAAGATTTTATAATTTTTCCAGATATTTTGATTATCATATGCAAAGTTTCTTGATTTTTTAATTTGGCCCTTCAACTTTTCATTTTCATCTTTTAATTTATCATATATTTCTAGGGGGCATGTTTTTGCTAGGATTGTTTTTAATTCCAAAACTTCCTTTTTCAAATTAATATTTTTCATTTTTAGTTTACATAGGGATCTGGCCATGGATTTAATACCTGAATATAACTGGTTAAGGGATAGTAAACATACCTCACTTACCAGATCTGTTCTGAAGTTTGTTTCTTTCTCCTTGCTGTTATTTCCCTTTGAGGAGTCTCCCCCCTCATCTATGCTTTCCTCTTGGTGGCTTGCCATCAGTACAAGTCTAGCATACTACTCCAGATATAATTCTGATGATGACTCATCCCACATTGCTTTCAAAGTTTTTGTTTTGTTGTGGTTGGTCCCTTCTTGTTTTCCTTCTTCAGCTTTGGGCAGTTATCCTTAATGTGCCCCTCTTCATTGCAGTTATAGTATTTTTCCTTCCTTGCTCTTCTTTTCTTTGCATGCACTTGATTAAACTTTTTAGTTTTAAAAAATTTCTTGAATTTCCTTACCATATATGTTGTTTCATCATCATTGAAGGAGTTGTCGGCGTATGATTCATCCTTCTTGGCTTTTAGAACAATGTTATTTGATTTCTCTATTTCCTAAGAATCTATACAACGAGACTCGTGAAGTTTAAAAGTTGAAAATAAGCTTTCAAGAGTACATACCTCAAGGTCCTTAGAAATGTAGTAAGTATCTGCTAAGGTTGACCATTCTTGAGTTCTCGAAAAGGAGTTAAGTGTATACCTTAAGGAGTCAAGATTTGTTACCTTTTCTCCGAGGTTATTGAGCTGGGTGATCAGGTCTTTGATTCTTACATGGAGTTAGGCTACCTTCTCTCCCTTGTTCATCCGGAGGTTCGTCAGTTGGCTTCGGAGGATATCTCACTTAGCCAATTTGGATTCCGAGGTACCTTCGTGAAGCTCCAGGAATTTCTTCAAGAGATCTTTGGCGGAGTCGTAGCTTCTGATCCGGCTGACCTCCTGGAGCGGAAGAACGCTGAGTAGATGGAACTCTATTTTTCCATCAGCCACAAAGTCGGCTTGCTCCTTCTTCGTCCATGTGTATTCTTCTTTCTCAGCTCTGTGTTGATCTGTAGGTGCTACAAAATCATATTTTATACTTAAGAGAATTTCAAAGTTGGTTTTGAAGAATACCTCCATGCGCTTCTTCCAAGTTGCGAAGTCTCTCTTAAATTTCAACGGGTAGATGCTGGATCCAACCAGTTCTTTTACTTCGAATGGCGGTTAGTCCTTTTGAAGCGGATCTGACTCTGATACCAATTGTTAGGATTGGTGTGACCGGCAAGAGAGGATGAATTGCCTGCATAATAATAACAAACACAAACCTTTCTCGATCTTTTGAAATAGTAAGATATTTGTATAAAAAGAATTGATAAACTAAAAAGAAAGAGGTTACCGATTTTTTACTTGGTTACCACCGGGAAGGTTGTTAATTCAAGACTCTAAAGCACTACTCAAATTCTCCTTGTCATAGGTAGAGAAGCCTCTTACAAGCGTTGGAAGCACACAAAGTAATAGAACACTTAAAGAAACTTGTATACAAGTGATTCTAGAGTACTAGGATCAGGGCTATATTTATAGCCCTGTTCGGGGCACCTGGAATGATTCCATGCGCTTGGAGGGGGATAAAATTTTATCTCCATTGCAACAGCTCGCGCCACATCGATTTTGGATAAAAGTCCTGATCTAGGCGCCCGGACTAAGAAAGTCAACATCCTGTTGACTTTTGATCTCGGTGTTCCGCTCCGATTCCTCTCACCTTGGTCCGAGTTTTTCGCTTTGGTTCTGCTCGCTTAGGTAATTTCGACCATCCAGAATAGGGCTCACCCGAACCCAACTTTTGGCCTTTGAGCAATCTTTCGCTTTGACTTCTCGTCCCTCAGAAACTCCGCACACCTCTTTCTCGTCCGCTCGCGTACTCTTCTACAGCAGCTCGTCCCTCCGACGCATCGAGCCCGTCGACTCTCTTCCATGTTGTCCTTCTTACTAGCTGCGTCTTTCGTTTGACTTCTTATACTCTTAAGTTCCTGCACACTTAGACACAGAGGTTAAATACAAACAAGACATAACCTGACTTGGTTGATCATATCAAAACCATCTTGAGGTACTAACAATGCATAATATGGCTACTAGTAAAGCATTATTAAATATATACTCAATCGTAAACTATTAAAAAATAAACTAAATGACTAAATGGTGTAATTTGTTTGAAAAATAAATACTAGTAGTAAACTAGGCCATCTAATCAAAGATTGTGAACTTGTATGAAAAATAAATACGTGAGAAAGTTATGATGCTAATAATGGTGGAAATTGAGTCTCAGTCATACTGAAACTACCAACAGAGCTGCCAATTGCTGACATGGAATTTATAGGCTAAAACAAGAAAATAAAATATAGTCTTAGATAGTTATAACATAAATTATTTTAGATTAACATAAGTAAAATAAATATCAACTTGATGATTGATTCAGTCACATTATATGCTAGCCACATTGGAAATAGTTTGATCTACATCCCGTGTTATAAAAAAATGGAATGCTTTAAGTTGTTCAAATTTAATAACAAATAATACCAAATAAACAAAAATTTGGAAGATATGGAGTAGAAACCATTACAATCGTTGAAGCTTGGTTTGTTTTTCTCGTTGCTTTTTTTTTCCTTGAAATCTTCTTTAACCCACCTTTCAACCTCTTACCTGACACCGTTTTCTTCTTCATTTTAATCCCTTTCACTCCAGTAGGGTTTCCTTCACCATAATCAAATTCCTAGAATTCTTGGCTCACTTTTGATTGTTAGACATTTAATTCATTAACTTGTAACTTATCATCCACTATCTTACACAAGCTCAACATTGACAACATTTTGATAAATGTGCCAAATGCACAAAAGATGATGTGTTTCAGGCCATCTAAAAGCTAACACCTTTGCCATTGCTGCATTTTGATCTATAAGAATAGTAGTTGGTTTTTTTCACCCATAGCTCTAGTTAATGTATCAAACAACCACTCAAAAGTTAAACTGGTGTCATCATATAATAAAGCTACACCAAAAAGTATGGATTGTTTATGATGATTAACACTTACAAACAACACAATTGGTTGACCTTCATTGTTCTTTTTGTAGGTTGTGTCAAAACAAACAACATCTCCAAAATTAGTATAATCAAATCTCATCTTAACATCAGACCAAAAAATATTAGTAATCAAATCATCTTCATCAACTTGAATAGCATAAAAAAATTAGGATCATCGAACTATATTTTCTGCAAATACACTATTACACCCTTGTATCCTCAACTCTCATGTTTATTATTCTTTTGGATCACAAGTAGTTTTTGCAATCCTCAAGAATAAATCCTAAATTCTCCCTCCCACCTACTTGCCTCATCATAAGATCATGAAATGCTTTTGGAGGGATTCTCACATCACTTGTCATCTCAATCTGTATCGCTGTAGAAGAAGATATATTTCTATGACTTCTATAGAGGTGCACTTTGTTTGGACTTGAGAGATAATGATTATTCTCTTTAACAAATTACACCACGGTAAACTTGCTTTTTTTTATTACTAATCTTCATTTTAGTCTCACAATCAAATCTTGTTTTATCACGACTTACTTTGGCATAAAGATCTCGTTTATCTTTTCCTCTCTTACCTTGTGTACAATAATAAAAAAACTCTATCGAGTAATTCACCCGATTTATCATTGTGGATTTTACCTCTCCTTATGCCAAATCTAACATTTTTAGTATATATCAAATAAAATTGATATGCATCTTCTTCTGTCTCAAATTCTAGCCACATTTATGGTATATTCAAATCCGTTTCAATGTTTAAGTCTATAACAGCACACAAACAAATCAAAATGTCTAAAAAGGAAAATTCAATATATTGAAGCTCAATACATTCCCAATATGAATCTTATTACCTTCATTGATACATTCCTGATTATCTTCATTTCCTTCAAAATTCAAACGACGACAACTCGTAGATTCACCCTCCATGATAATTAATTTGATTCTACAAAAAAAAAAATAATGAATTTAAGATAAAAAAACAACGAATTTAGGGCTAAAAAAATAACGACAAACGAATTTAGAGTGTTGATAATGTTCATTCTTGTTTGCTTGCATTTGGGTTCATACAAATTGATCAATCAGATTTAATGATGACAATCTAAAATTGAGCATACGTGGCTCAGACCACACACATAACCAAGTTTGAAGATCACCTGAGCGACAACATAGGGCATGTGAGAACACTTCCATACAATAAGCGTATAAGATTTTACAATCCAAGGCACACACAGTATGGGGAAAACATAGGAGATGTCTGCTATACTGGACTAGAGAACAATGCATCAATGCTCTTCCAACATCATACCAATATATGAAAGGGAAATACACCATGACTTCCTTGAGCTTGATGAAATAGTCTCTATTTATTTTCAGGTTTATAGCATAAAGATTCCAGAAAGATAAAATATAGAAATCCTCCGAGGCTAAAATTAGGGCAAAGGATGAGATTAGGATGAAATAGTACTTGAAAATTAGCCCTAACGACGACAGAGTGGTCTGATCTAATCGGGTTCATGACCCTCTTGATGCCAACAAAATAATAATCAAATATTAGCATCAAATACCATAAAAATAAACTAATTTGCAATTAAGTCCAAAATCGATACAATGCATAAAATGTGATGTAAATATGAGCTTTATCTATGAAAACTACATCAAACCATGAATGTATGAATGAAAATAATACAATAAAATCATGGTTATCATGGAGCTTAGGCCGTCGAGGGTCGAGGGTAGGGCGAGGCCTCGAAGGAGTTGGAGAACTAGGTCGTTGAGGGCAGATCGCGGTGGTTTTTGCTCAAGGAGGTCACAGGAGGAGCGCGAGAGGTTAAGGAGTCTGCAGAGAGGTGGTTTTTCGTCGCTAGTGGATTACGGTGGGTTTTGCTCAAGGAGTCCGGCGAAGGTGTCGGATCGGGAGAGGTTAGGGCTTCGCACCTTCTCTGCGCTTCTGCGTGCGTTGTGTTTCTGCGTGCACGTGTTTTGCGCGTGATCCACCTTTTATTCGGGTTTTGTGGTCTGGGGGGGACCAGGGAAGACGAGTCCATAGGATCCTCACTGATTAATTACAACGCTAGTTGAGACAACTAATGGATGAGGCTACATACTTTTGACAATTGAATTATTTTGTCCTACGAGCTATGGAAGCAAGTATAATCTTTGTATGATCCCTCACAACACTCTTCCATGTGATATCGAACTCTTGCATAAGCATATGTTAAAAGTGTACTTAACATTTGAATCTTCAGCAATTTACCAAAAGGTATATTTAAGTTTTCGAATTTACCAAAAGGCGCATGCTACTTTATTATTTACCAAGTGGCGCACTTTTTTACAATGTTTTTCTCATTCTACCCTCCTAAAAAATTTAACTATTTTTTTTTTATATTTTCTCTGCCATTTCTCTTTCTTCTCTTTTCTCCTATGCATGCAGCGCCTCTTCTCTTTCCTCTCATTTTTTTTTCTTTCCTCTCTTTACAATGCTCTTCTTACGCATGCATGCATGATAACGTAAACTTAAAAAGCCTCCTGAGAAGCTGATTTTTCTAAAGACATTTAACACCTCTGAGAAGTCAAAATAAGCAATGGATAGTACTATTTAATTTCTTACAACCCCAGAAATTCATAGGAACTGAAATGGCTGCAATCGGAGCTCTCTAGGTCCATCAGTGAGTTTCGACCTCTAGGGTTGCAAGGAGTTCAAATATGTTATCCATTATTTATTTTGGCTTTTTAGAGGTGTTAAAATATAATAAGAAAATATCGTTAAAATTCTTTAGTTGAGCCTGATATGGAATCATATCAAGCCCAATATGAGTCTAATATGGAATCATATTAAGTCCAACGTGGACAATTTTGATGATTCTTCTTTATTACATTTTAACACCTCTACAAAGCTAAAATAAACAATGGATGACATATTTAAACTTCTTGCAACCCTAAAAAATAACTGGAATTGAAATGGATGCAATCGGAGCTCTTTAGGTCCATCAGTGGGCTTCGATCAAAACTCATCGATGGACCTAGAGATCTCAGATTGCATCTATTTCAGTTCTTGTAGATTTATGTGGTTGCAAGGAATTTAAATATTCTATTCATTATTTATTTTGACTTCTCGAGGGTGTTAAAATATAATAAAGAAGAATCGTTAAAAATCTTCACGTTGGGTTTGATATGTATCATATTAGGTTCAACGTGGAGAATTTTAGCAATTATTTCTTATTACATTTTGATACCTCCGAGAAGCCGAAATAAACAGTAGATAACATATTTGAACTCCTTACAATCTCAGAAATCTATAGGAACTAAAATATATGCAATCTGAGATCTCTAGGTTCATTAATAAGTTTTGATCGAACTCCACTGATGAACCTAGGGAGTTCTGATGGTATCTATTTCAATTTTTATAAATTTTTAAATTTTTTTTAATAAATAATAAAATAATATAATTTTTTATAATAAATTTAAAAAATCTAAATGCATCTTTGATAAATTTCCAAGGGCAACACAGATTCATATCGCAACACAGATTCATATCGACGTGTCATCATCACCGCTGCAAATCATGTTTACTTATATAGTAGATGCTATATCAAAGAAAACATTGGAATTTCTTTATCACTTACTCAACTTATCAAACATTCCCTTCTTTCTCCAACCAATAGCTGTGCACAAGGTTAAGACAAAGTAGAGGAGCATCCATCAGCCATTACCATTGAGCATGGGGTGGACACCTGCATCAATTCCATTCTGACTGCTTCAATTATTGGTGGAAAAAGGAAGAGGTCCATTCAATCAGACACACCAATCAACTTAGAAAAAAGCTATTTAGCATGTCATACATGCATCATTGTGCTCTAACACTGTCATCAAACACAACAACTCTGGCTTTTGGACCATGCCTTTGAATTTGTCCACAAATGCTGTTGAAGCAGATAAGAACCAGAGTTCCAAGCTCATCACAGACTCCAAAGACTTTAGAGAACACAATTCAAGCATATATTTGTTTTTCCTCTTTATACATGGTGAATATTTACACAGTTCTGGGACAAAGCTAGGATTTTATTTTATTTTTACAAGAATCGTTCTGAAACTGAAAACAAAAGGTGGATGTTGCATCGTCTGCTTCTCTCGCTCATATTTTGTATGTACATAAGAGCTTTCCGTTACGAACGGAAAGATTGGTGCTGGAAAAATGGAGTTTTGCAGAATACCTCAGAGCTCCTATTACTGACTTCAAAAATTCTGGTGATTTTGTGTGGTTGCTATTGCTGAGAGCCTAATTTTTTGGGGTTTTGATCGGTTGGTGTGATTTGGTGGCGCAGAGCTTCAAAAAGAGATGGGGTGAGGATTTTTCTAAGCCACGGCGGTGATGCTGCTACAGCTCCGGCGGCTGCGGTTGAGGCAGTCAAAGCCCTCCACGCGAACAGCCGCCGGCACCAGGCCGAACTTGGCGAGGGCGAAGCCATGCTTGGGGGGCATCGACGGGCCGGGTTGGGTTTGAGGTGAGGAGGCGAAGGGCGCCGGCGGGCGGTCATCGCCGAAGCGGGCGTCGTGGACGACGGGGTTCGACGCGCGGATCGGAGGCGAGCCACAGAAGAAGGGCGGCGAAGAAGCTATTTGATTCTGTTCTCCACCCTGTAACCAACAATTTAAATTCGATATGCTAAAAAGGAAATTCCATTTTTTTCGATGGAAAGAAATCAAAAAGTTCGAAAACGAAGATAGAAGTTTTCCATGGGAATCAAGAGAAAATTTACCTTTGATTGAAATATCTCAAGGAGATCTGCTCCAGCCTTCGAATCGGAGAAATCCATTTGATGACTGAAGAAGAAAGAAAAGGTAGATAGGTGGAATTAGGAGATTCGCGAAGAAGAAACTAGGGTTCAGAAGAAAGTAGACAAAAGGTACCTCGAGCGCCACCGAAGAGGCCGTTCGGGATCAGCGACGGCGGCGAACGTACTGAGCCGCCGAGGCTTGGGGCAGAACACCGGGGTCCTGCGCTCGGCGACAGCGAAGGCGGCCCCGATCTCTTCGCAAGCAGCAAAGGCGTTCGCCTGTTGCATCACGCAGTGATTCATGTTTTGCTCCGATCCCTTCGAGTTGCGCGATTGCAACGCCTGTACACAAGAAATCCACAGAATAAGCAACAATCCACGCAATAAATTAAGAAAACAAGGCTTCCTCAACCCGAGAACAGGAAAAACTCTAAAAATCATCTAAATTTCACCCCAAAAACCACTCGTTTTCTCAGTAAAATAACCAAAATATCCCTTGAATGTGCGGAAAATTTCGTCCTTTCTCATGAGCAAACTCGGATTTTAGATCAAAGAAACCAGGAAATCAAGCAGGATAAAAAAAAATTCCATTACCTTTGCTGCCAGCACCCTACTCGCGACAAAAGAAGACGGTGAAAATCTCAGCAGTATAACGAGGCGAGGGAAGAAGAGGTGGGAGGCCAAGGGGGTCGATCTGGAACAGATTTATATGACGGAGACGAAGAACAGCAGGAATAAACGAATAAATAAATGAGCTGGAAAGAAAAAAAAGAAAGAACGAATAAGCGTGGGAAGCGGATGACCGGGAACCGGCAACGAGCCGTAATAAGAGCCACTGAAATTGGAAACTAAATATTTGTTTTTTTGTCTAATTGGTTCGATATTTTTATTACTAATATAAATTATTTTTATTCGCCCTTTTGGCACACTCTAAATTTAAATTTAATACTTAAATTTATGAACTTTTTATCGAACCAAATAGTAAACTTTTTAAAATACTTTCTCCTTTTAAAACTACCTATTTTATCCCTTTTTTGTTTTTTTTTTTATTTATCACAATCCCGATTGGGGTTATTTTTTTAAAAATAAGTAGAATCTTTTTAAAAGATCAATTTAATCTTTAAAAAGTTATTATTTTTAATATATTAGATAAATTATTATTTAAAAATATATTAATCATGAGACAAACTCATATTATTTAATTTTATGATATTCCGAACTCTTTAAATCCATGAATTAATTTTAATCGAAATAGATTGATAAATCTAGAGAATTTGGAATGATATAAAATTAAGTCTTATATGTTAGTATAATTATTTTAATTATATTCATAGCCTCAAATATCAATTTGAAATAATATATTAATATTAATAATTTTTTAAATATGAATTATTTTTTTAATTATTAAAACAAATTATGGATTAAAGTGGTTTCTATAATTATGAACTGTTAACACTAATGTATTAAATATTTTTTAAAAAATCATTAAAAATTTAATTTGTTTTAAAAATTATTACTATTAATATATATAGATGGTGTTAAATTAATATTTTAGAGAATATATATAATCAAGAGAACTAGAATATGAAATAAAATACTATATGTTCATTTAATTTTTTTTATTATATATATATTTTTAAATATGATATCATAAATATTGAGAACAGTAATTTTTTAAATATAAATCAGTCTTTAAAAAAAATTACATATTTAAAAAAATAATAATAGATTGGATAAATGAGAAAGAGGTAAAATAGAAATTGGGTACGTGATTGTGACTTTATAAGTAACGTGATTTAAGTATTTTTAAAAATTTATTGTGATGAAAAATTATAGAACTTTATTCATCAGCAAATAAGAGTAAATTGTAGAAAAATCTTTAAATATAACTTTAATTTTATATACAGTCTATCTTTAAAAATTTTTATTTTTACTCCTGTAAAATTTTATTTGTTTCAACTCGTTTATGCAAATATCTTTATCTAATTGTTAATTGTACTTTTTAAGTACAAAAAGTTTAAAAATAAATATAATTACTCTTAAATTCAACACTTTAATTAGAATCGAGTATATTTTCTATCAAATTGAACGTTATTTTTTTTTGCTTAATATAATTTCTCCTAAATTCAACACTATCTAAAGATAATCTAGTATAT
The DNA here is from genome assembly GCF_018446385.1 of Zingiber officinale. Taxonomy (NCBI): domain Eukaryota; kingdom Viridiplantae; phylum Streptophyta; class Magnoliopsida; order Zingiberales; family Zingiberaceae; genus Zingiber; species Zingiber officinale. The sequence continues at coordinate 78,818,238 of NC_055994.1, forward strand.
TTTCCATCCAATTGTTATTTAAAAGAATCTAATATATTTTTAATTTAATTAAGGTGTAAAAAGAATCATACTCAATTTGATAGAAGATATACTAAATTCTAGTATAATGTACTGAATTTAAGAGGAATTATATTTATTTTTTTTTTGACTTTTTATACCTAAAAAATATAAGAGTTAATTAAGTAAATTGGTATTCATTATGTTATATTTGGTTAGGGAGTAGAAATAAAATTTTTGGAGGATATTTGGAGGAGATATTTCTCCAAATATCCCCTATTATGCTTGGTGATTGTATTTTAGGTGGCATGTAAGTGGGCCCCACAAGAGACAATGATTACTTTATTTTTATTTTTTTTAGCTTTTAGTTTAGGTGGCATGTAAATGATTTATTTTTATTTTAGTTGGTGAGATATTTTATTATATAATTTGAGATATTTAAGATTAAGATATTTGGTAATTGAAAACAATAAATATTTGGTTGAAGGAATATTTGATTATGAGATTTGGGATAATTAAGTAGTGGGAATCACAAATATTTTTTTTTAAAAAAAAATATTTAGTATTATTATGGATACTCTATCAAAAATGGACATTCATTAATCCTCACTTGAAAGAAAAAATAATTAATTAATTAATTAAAAATAAAAGAATGAGAATACCAAATTCAAATCTCAAATATTTATTGGTAAATTTTAAAATTATTAAATTAGGTATTCAATTTTATTTTTCCCCGGATCGCTCGCTATAACTAAAGTGTCACAATTCATTTGGAAACAATTTATCATTAATATTCTAAATCGATTACTGTATTGCTCTCACATTACTTATTGAGAGCACGCAAATAATATATATCCTTTTTTTAATTAAAACATAATTGTTTTTCAAGTTAAGAAAAACTGATATTCATTAGTCCTCTCTTAAAAAATTAATTAATTAATTAAAAGTAAAAGAATGACAATACCAAATTCAAACGACAGATAAACGATAATTTTAAAATTATCAAATCACGAATTCAATTTTATTTGTCCCCTTCGAATGGATGGCTACGAACTTAGCGTGATAATCCATTTGATACAGTTTATCAGTATAATAATGGTTCGGTGGTAAGATTGGGCCCGCCCGGTAGGAGATTAAAGTGGTCAACATCTTAGGTAAGCATTCGATCGGACGAACTACCTTTCCGATCAACAGGAAGAGTAGTCGGTCCGACACTTCGACAGCTCGATCAGACACCGAGCTTCCGACGCTCATAAAGCTCGAAGCAGGAAGGGACGAAGGCCGAGCGGCCACCCCGCTCGGCTAAGCAATGGACGCAGTCTCGACCCGGCAGACAGGGTTCTCTCGCTTGGCAGGGCGGAACCGAGTAGCAGGTCATCGGTCGAGCGGACGCTCGGCCCCGCTATTGTATCACCCAGACGACAAGCTGGCCGAGCGGCTCTCCCGCTCGGCCCAATAACAAACAAGAGGAGCGGTTGACGCTATCTTCTTAGGGACCACCGATGGGCTGCATGGTCGGCGGCATGGTCGAGCAAAGAATCGTACGGTGGAAGCTTCCACTGTCACGTCAGAGATATGCTAGGGATGTTCGAGTATTACGTCAGGCAAGCTTTTTTGACATGTCTTTTCCAGGTATGCTTTGAGAAGCGTGCATGTCTCGGGAAGTATGTGCGCGCCTCTCGGTAGCCCTATATAAGGACCCCCAGGCTTCGACGGAGGTATGTTCTGTTAGGATGTATACTAAAAACCTAGCTTTTGGTATAAACATTTATCTAGAAATAAGAATCACATTGGTCAAATGTCTACATTGATGATAAATGTAGTTGTTCAATTAATTTATATTGTAAATAACATGGTGTGTGCTGTCACACACAGAGGATCATGTTATCAGTACCTTATAAATTATAAACAGTAGTTCACGACCAAGATGAAAAGTAACAAACCATTGGAAGGTCACAGTGTAATTAGGTATTGGTTTATCTTAACTATATAATTACAATAGTATACTTAGAGTGTATTGAGTAGAACCATTAGAGGTCGTTTCTTTTATACTGACTTTATAAAGTAACAAAGACCTCAGTTATTATGGAAGTGTATGCTCTTAATCCTAATATAATAACAAGCACATATATTTGATATTTATTTCTTTAATTTATCAATGGGTGAGATTTAGTTCGATAAATCAATAAGCCCAATAAGTTGGGAAATGATATCATTTATAGTGTGTGTTGTTGATTATAGAAGGAAACTGTGTCCTAGTAATCTAGGTTGAGAATGTCCCCAAGAGGAGCTCATAAGAATTGTCATGTTAAACCCTGCAGGTGGACTTAGTCCGACATGACGATAAGGTTGAGTGATACTACTTTTGGACTAAGATATTAATTAAATGAGTTGTCAGTAACTCACTTAATTAGTGGACATTCGACATCTTAAACACAGGGAGACTAACACACTCATAATAAGAAGGAGCCCAAAATGTAATTTGGGATTGGTGCGGTAGTTCAATAATAGTTCTCTAGTGGAATGAATTATTATTGATAAAATTAAGTTGTGTGTTCGGGGCGAACACGGGATGCTTAATTTTATCAGGAGACCAAAACTAATTCCTCCTCTCGGTCCCTATCGTAGCCTCTTGTATATAGAGATTTATACCCACCACATACCCACCTTCTTACCCATCCAATGGGTCGGCCAAGCTAGCTTGGAACCCAAGCTAGGGCCGGCCAAGACCAAGTGGATGAGCCAAGTTGGTGGTCGGCCAAAGTTTGGGTCCCAAGCTTAGGTAGCCGACCACTAAAATATTAAAAAGGATTTTTATTAAAATTATTTCTTATGTGTATATCATGGTTTTAAAAGAGAGTTTAAAAATTAAAATTTTCCTTTTATAACTTTCTACAACAGATTAAGAGAAGAGATTAATCTCTTTCCTTATTTGTAGATTAAAAAGATGGTTTTAATTTTTGGTAAAAACTTTCCTTATTTGTAAATCATCTACATGTTTAAAAGAGAGTTTAAAATTTGAAATCTTTCCTTATTTGTTGATTAAAAGGTGGATTTTAAATTTTAAGAAAACTTTCCTTTTTAACCATGTTCATGATTTAAAAGAGAGTTTAAAAATTAAATATTCTCTTTTATAAGTTTCTACAAGAGATTAAGAAAAAATTTGATATCTTTCCTTATTTGTAGATTAAAAGAGATTTTAATTTTTAGAGATAACTTTCTTTTTATCCACATGTTTAAAAGAAAGATTTTAATTTATAAAATTTCTTTTTTACCAATCATGAAGGGATAAAAATTACTGGAGAAATTTTTTAAAAATTTCTGGAGACAAATTAGGAAGTTTTAATTAATTAAAACTTTCCTTGTTTTGGGGAGAAGAGTGGCCGGCCAAATAAATTGGAGAAGAGAAAATTATTTTTAATTAAATAAATTTTCCTTTTCATGGCAAAAGAATTAAGGAAGTTTTTATTTAAATTTCCTTATTTGCCAAGACCAAGGATTATAAAAGAGGGGGTAGAGGTGCCTTCATGGTGAACGACTCTATTATATTTTCTCCCTCTTTTCTTCCTTGGTGTGGCCGACCCTTCTCCTTTTCTCTCTTCCTCTTGTGTGGCCGAAATCCTTTATCTCTTGGAGCTTGGAGGAGGTGGCCGGATCTAGCTTGAGAAAGAAGGAGAGAAAGCTTGCATCCCTTGGAGCTTGGTTGGTGAATAAAGTTCTTCTTCCTTTAGAAGATATGCTTGGCCGAAACTTGAAGGAAGGAAGAAGAAGGTACCTTGGTGGTTCTCGTCTCGGAAGATCGTTGCCCACACAACATCCGGGATTAGAAGAGGAATACGGTAGAAGATAAAGAGGTCATTATCTACTAAGTAAGGTATAACTAATATAGTTTTCCGCATCATGTTAGTTTTATCTCCATGTAAAAATACCAAATACAAGAGGCATGCGATTCTAGTATTTCGAATTAGTTTTCGATGTTGTGTTCTTTTATTTTTATTTTCCTTGTGATTTGATTGTTCCTTTTGGTTGACCTAAAGTTATTTAAGGAAATTAAATATTAGCTTTCCTTAAATGGCTTTGTCTAGGCGGTGGTGGTTGTTCCCATATTCAAGAAGGCCATGTGCCTCGCCATGCAGTCCTGGAAGCCAATTTTGGAAATTAATATTTAATGGAATTAATAACCTAGGTGATTTAGATCGAACGTGTTAAGTTCCGCGGGAGATCCAAGTCTAAACCTAAAAGAACAAATAAATTAAACTTAGGATCAAACGTGTTAAGTTCCGCAGGCGATCCGAGTTTAATTTAAAAGAACACATGGTAGCTAGGAAAAGGTTCAGACCTTTGTACAAAATTTTTATACAGTGGAACCATTAGGTTTTCCGAGTAGCAACCAACAATTTGGTATCAGAGCTAGGGTTTTGCCTCTGTGTATTTGGTATTAGTTTAATTATGCACATGTCATACATAATTTAGGTAGGATAATAGTAGGATATGCTAACTTTGTGGATGCAGGATCCAACTATTATGGCTTATAGATATTGTGTGTGATTGGACCCTTGGACATGTCAAGGGCATTTTATTGTGTGTGCATGATTGTATTATAAAATACAGCAGGAGCTGTATTTAGTTTTATTAGGATTTTATTTTTTGATCTAGATACATGTACATTCTTTCGAGGAATATAGGATCGAAAAATGTAAAATTCTATTTATGTCGCGGATCGAATCTTGCAAGGCATGGAACCTTTTGAGGATCTGAGGCGCAGCGGAACAAGGAGCAAGATGGATGCACAACTAGACCCGGTGGCGGTGGCCAAAGATGGCAGCAGCTAGGGTTGGCGACACACGGAGGACAACAATAGATAAAAGCCATAATAGTTGAAAAATTAGTTTTTCTATTTATTGCTTTTTATACTGTGCTGTGTGTGCTTGTTAGTATAGTCAAAATTCCTCACTTTAAATAACTAAGTGGAAGAGAGATTTATTTTTAAATAAATTCCACGGTCTCCATTACTGGTTTATAAGTGATGCAACAAGCTTGCGCGTTGGCTCTGAGTGCCTTCCTCCATATCGGATGAGTTTGTTTGCGGATCACTAGATTAAACTTCCATTTTGGATGACTATAGGAAGTTAATTAAGAGCGTGTGATCTTCCCCATCGGAAGGGACACAATCTTATTAATGGACTTAGTGTCAAGTAATGATATACACTTAGGCACGTCTAATAGTATCCTCCCCATCGGAGTCACTGCTATTATTTGTGTGACCGAAGAAAACCAACTATTAATTTGTCAAATAAATAGGTTGACAAGATAATAAAATTAAAAACCCCTCTTACAAATGTTTGATTTTGTATACGTCCATACTATCGTGGCATACAAAATTCACGGTGTTTGAGGTAATTTTATTTGTCATAAAGAGTTATTGACAAGATAATTAATGGGTAAACCCCTCCTCTTACAAATGTTTAATTTTGTATACGTCCACACTATCGTGGCATGCAAAATTCACGGTGTTTGAGGTGTTGGTGAATTTAAATAATATTGTTTGAGGAATCAATGTTATTTTAAATTCAAAAGTTTTGACCAAATATTTGATCAAAGACATATTAACTATTAATTTCATTCGTCATAAAGTAAAGTTGACGAGATAATAAAATTAATGGATAAAATCTCCTCTTTGATTTTGTATACGTCCACACTATCGTGGCATACAAAATTCATGGGAATTTTAAGGAGTTGATCTTGACCAAATATTTTTGTGACTCTTAGGATTTAAAACATTTGTCAATCCCCTAGTTGTTATACTATAGAAAAGACTTAGTAGTCCCAATTGTAATGATTGGAAATAGGACTTGGACATTAAGGTAGACTGTCTTCTTAGAACTAAGAACAATATAGATGTATTTAATTCATTAGTTGAAACATGTCTAGTGGTGTTATCTACCAGAACCTGGAGTGTAGATACAGATGTCATTAATCATGTCTGCAATTCATTGCAGGGTTCCAGGAAACCCGACAACTAAATGAAAATAAAAACACCGTCCACATGAGCACTACTGCAAAAGTAGCAGCTGTTGCAGTGGGAGAGGTTTATTCTCTAATAGGAATAAAATATGGATTATTAGAAATTATTTTTACATACTAAGTTTAGAAAGAACCTGATTTCAGTTTCTAAACTATTATAGAATAGATATTGTGTCTATTTTGATAACAAAGTTGTTATCAAGAAAAATAGGGAAGTTATCTATTCTGGTATGTTGGTTGACAATTTATAATCCAATAACTCCCACGATGCAACAAATGGAAATTAGTAACACATCTTCTAACTTTAAGAGAAAGCAACCTTCGGAAATGAACCAATTATATCTTTGACATCTAAGGCTAGGTTATATTAAGTTGAGTAGGATTCATTGGTAGCTGATGAACTTTTGGGTTCATTAGTAGTGGAAATCTTTCCAACCTGCGAGTCTTACTTTGAAGGAAAAATAACCAAGAAGCTTTTAAGTCTAAGGGGTATGGAGCCAAAGATATGTTAGGATTGGTTCATTCTGGTTTGTGTGATCCTATGACTATCCAGGCAAAAGGTAGTATTGAATATTTTGTCTATTTTATAGACAACTATTCAAGATACAAATACATTTACTTAATGTGCCGCAAGACTAAGTACTTTGATTAGTTCAAAGAGTACAAGGCTGATGCGGAGAAACGTTAAAGTAAAAGTATCAAGTCACTATGGTAAGATCATAGTGGCAAGTACCTCTTGGGACAATTTAGGAGTTACTTATTAAAAGTAGGGATTCAATCCCAACTAATTGCACCTGGTACACCCCAACAGAATGGTGTAGTAGAAAGAAGGTATAAGGCTCTTATGGAATAATTAGATCGATGATGAGTTATTACCAAATTTGTTTTAAGGATATACACTGGAAACGGAAGTGAACATAATACCTTCTAAGTCAGAACTCTCTACTCCCATAGAATTGCAGATTGGGCGTAAGTCTAGTCTGAAGCATATTCGGATTTGGGTGGTTTAGCACATGAGAGACACTGATAAAGTTGGACAGGAATTCACTTGTTTGTGGGTTATCCTAGAGAAACGAAAGTAGGTTTATAGTCTAAAAAAAATCAAAAGGTCATTGTTAGCATCAATGACTGATTTTTAGAAAAGGACTATATAATAAACCACAAGCCCATAAGTAAATTTGTTCTTAAAGAAATTATAAAGGACATGTCTAATCTAGTACCAACTGTACAAGATGAAATATCACAAGAAACTACAACACGTATCACAATTGATACACAATTATAGATAGTGCATCATCGTAGTGGGAGGGTTGTCAAACAACCAAAAAGATTCATGTTTTGGGAGAGTTTTTGGACTTGATCCCAAATGAACATGAGCCTGATCCTGGAAATATGATGAAGCACTCCAAGATAAAGATGCAGCATCTTGGCAAAGAGCAATAAATACAGAATTAGAATATATGTATTCTAATCAAATCTGGAAGCTTGTAGAACCACCAGATGGTGTAAAAGCCATTGGCTGAAAATAGGTCTACAATAGGAAAAGATGGATAGACAGGAAGGTGGAAACTTTCAAAGCAAGACTTGATGAAAAAGAGAACTTTTTCACTGGTAGCCATGCTTAAGTCTATCCGGATTCTTTTATCTATTTGGCAAGTGGATGTCAAGACAACATTCCTTAATGGAAGTCTTGAAGAAAGCATCCATATAAAGCAATCAGAAGGGTTCATTGCAAAGAGCAAAGAGCATCTTGTGTGCAAGCTCAATCAGTCTATGGACTGAGGCAAAGCTTCAAGGTCTTGGATATCTGATCTAATGAAGTAATCCAGACCTATGGATTTATTCAGTGACATGATAAGTCTTGTGTAATACAAGAAGTGTGATGGAAACGTGGTGGTATTTCTTGTACTATACGTAGATGACATTTTTGATAGTTGGAAACAATATCAAAGTGTTGTCAGAAGTAAGAGTATGGTTGTCCAAACAATTCGATATGAAGGACTTGGGAGAATGTATATATTCTTGGGATCTAAGTAATAAGGGATCGCAAGAAAAGAATATTTTACTTATCCCAAGCTTCATATATCGAAAAAAATCCTTGCTCGTTTTAAGCATACAAAACTCCAAGAAAAGGTTTCTTACCTTTTAGGCATGGAGTAGCTTTATCTAAAGAGATGTCTCCGAAGACATCAAAGTAGATAGAGGAAATGAAGGCAGTTCCTTATACTTCAGCTGTCGGAAGCCTAATGTATGCTATGCATGAGATCAGAAATCTGTTTTGTCAAGGGCATAGTTAGTAGATATCAAAGTAACCCTGGACAAGGACATTGGACTGCAGTAAAGCATATATTGAAGTACCTTAGAGGCACTAGAGATTATATGCTAGCTTACAAGGCAGTTAATTTGGTCCCTGTGGATTGCACGGATTTTGACTTCCAGTCGGATAGGGACAATAGTAAGTCAACCTTGGGGTTTTGTGTTTACTTTAGGAGGTAAAGTCATAACTATGGAAGAGTGATAAACATAGGTGATTTTTCTATACTCCACCATAGAAGCTGAGTATATGGCAAACCTCTGAGGTAGTCATAAAAGCTGAATGACTTGATAACCTCAAGATAGACTTAGATATGATTTCTGGTTTGTTTAAAGATTATTACAATTGTAATAATAGTGGTGCAGTAGCAAACTCGAAGAAACCATAAGTCTATAAGGCAAGTAAACACAATAGAGCGCAAGTACCACCCAATACGAGAAATCGTATAAATGAGGAGAAGTTGTTGCTGCCTAGATTGCATCAGATAATGACCTATAGATCTTTTCACTAAGGTCCTTAAGGTAAGAACTTTTGATGGACATGTTTAAGGGTTGGGATTCAGATTTATGGCAGCAGATATGGCCGCTTAGTCTTTTAGTATAAGTGGGAGATTGTTAGGATGTATACTAAAAGCCTAACTTTTGGTATAAACATTTATCTAGAAATATGAATCACATTGGTCAAATGTCTACATTTATGATAAATGTTGTTGTTCAATTAATTTATATTGTAGATAATATGGTGTGTGGTGTCACACACAGAGGATCATGTTATCAGTACCTTATAAATTATAAACAGTAGCTCACGACCAAGATGGAAAGGAACAAACCATTCGAAGGTCACAGTGTAATTAGGTATTAGTTTATCTTAACTATATAATTACACTAGTACACTTAGAGTGTATTGAGTATGTAAAAACCAACCTTCTTACTACTACTACTACCTAAGAGTGACCGTTACTTAACTACTAACTCTACTTAACCGGTATGATTAAAATCACAAGAAAACCCTACCGAAAATTTTTGGCAAAATCTCCCCTGTACCGGTGACCTTAAACTGACATACATACATAATATACACAGCCACAAGCGGCTGGAACATGTAACAGACTCTCACACAGTTTAATAAATCCAAAACAAAAGAGAACAACACCAGAAATCATCACACAAGATTACAATTCTTCTACTATGTCCTAATCACATCAAAATAACAAATACTATCTCAAATACTCCTAACATAGCAAAAGACAATGGAAACTAAAATAAAACTTCTTTCCTAGTCCCAAGGCTTCCATATGTTAGGACCTTCGGATGGCTAGAGAGGGGGGGTGTGAATAGCCGACCCCAAATTCTCGTTTCTTCCTACAATTTGAGTTAGCGCAGCGGAAATAAAAGATAGAAACGAAACGGGAGAATATCAAACCTCAAACACGACGATATAACGAGGTTCGGAGATGATACTCCTACTCCTCGGCGTGTCCGTAAGGTGGACGAATCCTATCAATACGTCGGTGGATGAAACCTCGGAAAACCGGCTAATGAAAACTCCTTCTGGGTGGAGAAACCTCGCCACAATCTCTCTTGCAACAGCAAGATCGGAGTACAAAGATATAGCAAGAAGCAAGAACAATATGAATGTAAAAATACTAGTTTGCTTGCCTTCTCGTCGACTGTTGATGAAGCAGCAACTTCACGGATGCCAACCACAGCAGCAACTGTTGTTGGAGACCCAGCGGAGGGAAGCTCACACGAAGCTTCAGCAGTAGAGAGCTCAACAAAGCTCAGATCGCAAGGAGGAAGAAGAAGAAGAAGACTAGCATCAGTAGAGGCCCTCCACAGATTTATATGAACCTGCGAAGAAGACAGAAATCTAGCCGTTGTGCCTCAACGGCTAGGCCTGGACCGATCAGGCCATAGCCTGATCGGTCCAGGAAATCTTTGATCGGTCTGTGGACCGATCAGGCCCTAGTCTGATCAGTCCCCAGACCGATCCCAACTCTCACAGAGAGGGGTTGCCGAGCCCTGATCGGTCTGTGGACCGATCAGGCCATAGGTGGATCGGTCCACAGACCGATCCCCCTATTGTTCTCTTCTTACTGATCGTTCACCAGACCGATCAGATAACCCACAGAGAGCTACTGTGTGGTTATTGATCGGTCACGAGACCGATCAGATAACTAAGGTATCACTGGATCGGTCGACAGACCGATCCAGTGCCTCTGTTGGTTTTAGCACTTTCCAGCCCTAAACCCTAATGTCTTTCTGGTCCAGAGAACGAGCTACCGAGCCCTCTCTGACCTAGTCCAGAGAACGAGCTACCGAGCCCTCTCCGACTTCCACGTCCGGTCCAGAGAACGAGCTACCGAGCCCTCTCTGACCTAGTCCGGAGAACGAGCTACCGAGCCCTCTCCGACTTCCACGTCCGGTCTAGAGAACGAGCTACCGAGCCCTCTCTGACCTAGTCCGGAGAACGAGCTACCGAGCCCTCTCTGACCTAGTCCGGAGAACGAGCTACCGAGCCCTCTCCGACTTCCACGTCCGGTCCAGAGAACGAGCTACCGAGCCCTCTTTGACCTAGTCCGGAGAACGAGCTATCGAGCCCTCTCCGACTTCCACGTCCGGTCCAGAGAACGAGCTACCGAGCCCTCTCTGACCTAGTCCAGAGAACGAGCTACCGAGCTCTCTCTGACTCCATCCAGTCCAGAGAACGAGCTACCGAGCCCTCTCTGACCTAGTCCAGAGAACGAGCTACCGAGCCCTCTCCGACTCCATCCAGTCCAGAGAACGAGCTACCGAGCCCTCTCTGACCTCCCATGCCAAGCTTTCATACTTGGACTTTTCCCGTGCCAAGCTCCCTGCTTGGACTTTTCCGTGCCAAGTCTCCATACTTGGACTTTTCCCGTGCCAAGCTCCCTGCTTGGACTTTTCCGTGCCAAGTCTCCATACTTGGACTTTTCCCGTGCCAAGCTCCCTGCTTGGACTTTTCCGTGCCAAGTCTCCATACTTGAACTTTTCCGTGCCAAGTCTCCCTGCTTGGACTTTTCCGTGCCAAGTCTCCATACTTGGACTTTTCCCGAATCAGGTCAACTCAAGTCGGGTCAACCAGGTCAACCTTGACCAAAGGTTGCACCCACAATCCCCCAAGTTCCTATTCTTGTCAAACATCAAAGTATCAATTCTCCATTCTTGTCAAACATCAAAATATACCTCGAGTCAGGTCAACTCGAGTCGGGTCACCCAGGTCAACCTTGACCTAAGGTTGCACCAACAATCTCCCCCTTTTTGATGTTTGACAAAAACCATAATCAAGTTAGGTTAACCCGATAACCTAACTTAGGTTTTCCAATAGTTCTCCAATGTTCTTCCTCGAACATTCTCCCCAAACTCCAATGTTCTTCCTTGAACATTCTCTGGACATTCTCCCCATTTTTGACACACATCAAAAGGGGTGAATCAAGGTCAAGAGTTTCTTTCTAATGAAAATCCCATACCTTTCATTGAAACCCTTAATTTCCCCCTTGATACTAAAATCAACAATCAACTCAGTGATAATCCCATATCACTCATCCTCAGAAATCTTGACGAGTAAAAACTCCCCCTAAAAGTCAACTCCCCCTTGACCAATAGGTAAAACTCACCCTAAAGGTCAACTCCTCCTTGACCATTGCACCAACAATGTCTTGGAGAGTTTCAACTCTTTAGAAATCTAAAACACCAACTTCCACAGCTGAAATTTCAGACAACAGTCGAAAACCAGCATTTTGGCACGCTCTGATCGGTCACCAGACCGATCAGGACTTCATTGGATCGGTCACCAGACCGATCCACACTGCCCTGGATCGGTCCAGTAACCAATCCAGACTTCCCTGGACCGATCAGGATCTCCTCTGATCGGTCCACGACTCTCTGATAAGGATTTCTGATTTTTCTCCCGAAATTCAGAAACCCCTAAAAAATTACAGAAAATTCCAAAAATTGTAAAAATTTGAGGATACATTCCTCATAACATATATTATCATGGAAAAATAGTTTTCTATGAAAATAACTCCCATTTTTTAATCTTGATACAAAGTTCGAAAAACTTTGAAATAGCTCAAGGTTAATCCATCTTTGTATCAACTTGCTCAATGATGAATGCTATCACTAGAAAAGCTTCATCAAGGTTTTTCAAATCAATTTTGAAATGATCTTAAACCATTCAATTTAGGACCACAATCTTAGGGCTAATGTACATAATGTACATGACTTGTACACAAGTTTTCCCTATGATCCTCAAATTCGAATTAGGCTCATCTAGGTACAAGAACTATGCACCTTGATCCTAACTCATAATCCTAATATCTCACACACATCTAAGGTGTATCAAACACATCCAAGTCAATTTTGATGTGAGATATGAGTTTAGGTCATCTTAAGCTAAGTTCTCATGCATTTTCTAAACAACAATTAGATCTCCATATCAAATTGTGTTTTTATCCTTAAATCAATTTAATTGATCATAAATGCAAAAGATGATGACATGGCATGAAATAATATCATAAGTGGAAACATGTGCCAATGCCATGATGTCATGGCATAAAGTGTGAAACTTAAATAAGGCATGACATATAACTAACCTAAGTATTATCATGACATTTCAAATGATAATAAAATAAATATGATGTCATGACATGGCATATGACAAACAATGTATGGTAAATAACATATAAAGGTATAGAAAATACCTAAATCTAGCCTTAGTTGCCATTTTTGATAATTTTGATCATTTTGCCATAAATTCTATATTCTTAAGTGTAATAGACCTAAAATCATATACTAAAGATTTTTAGATCACTATGTGCCAATTAGATTGACCCTAGAAAACTCCTCAAATGTGGTTGGCACATCCTAATCACCTTAGGAATAATTTTTAATTTCATTTTCAAGGCTTGAACACACCTTGAAAATTCCTAAAATGTCACCTTTTGCCATGAGTAGGTTAACTACCTATCCAATTAAGGTTGGCACACCCTAAACCATCTAGCGTGAAGGAATCACGCTCCTAGGAACCCAATACCTATTTGAGCTCATTGGGTTCACTAAATATTCACTAGGGATGACTTCCCTAGCAACCCTCCTAATGACCCTCCTAGGCTTTAAAGCCTTGGTCATTTGAGACTCATCAAGATCAACTCTAGGGGTGACTCCCCTTGTGACCTTGGTGATGGTCTTCTTAGCCCTAGGTCTTGTTCCATAATCGAATGGAACATTATGGTAAGCGGGCTTGACCACTTGAGACTTAGGTTTGTGACCCAAACCTCTCATGTCCTTGGGCTTTGATTTTTGACCCTTAGACCCTAGAGTTGACTTCTCCAAATTCTTAAGAGCCTTTTCTAAAGTGTCAAGTCTTGACCACAAGACTTGATTTTCCTTCTTTAATACCTCAAGCTTTAATTTTTCATTTTTCTTTGAGGTATTCCTAGGCATATGTCTAGTTGTTTTGGGATTCCTATCTAGGTTTTCCTTAACCTTGGATGAGTTAACTCTAGGGTTGGCATTTCTAGCATTGTCCTTATCTAGGCTAACATGTTTGGCACCTAAGGACATGTATCGATTTTTATGGTTATAATGCTTATCACTATTGACAATTGCAATAAAACTACTAGCATGTGTCTTATTAGAAATGCAAGAATATGCCTGAAAGGATACCTTAGGGTTTGCCTTAGCTCCCCCCATAGATGTGCTTGGTCTCTTGTCCTTGTGAGGTTGCCTCCTCCTTGGACATTGACAACTATAATGTCCCCTTTGCTTGCATTGGAAGCACACCACGTGCTCCTTGCCCTTGCGTATCGGGACTCCGGCTTCCTTGACTTTTGGTGCCGGTGGAGTCTTCCTAATCCTCTTTGGACATTTACTTTTGTAATGCCCATATTCCCTACACTCAAAGCACATTATATGTAATTTACTTGAAATTAAGTTGCTTGAGTTACCTAGGGTTGAGGATGGATATAAGCTCTCTCCTTCATCCCTTCCGGAGGTAGAGGCTTCTTCTTCTTGCTCCAGTCTTGAAGAAGAACTCTCCTCCTCTTCTTCCTTAGATGTTGAGTAGCCCTCAACTTCTAATTCCATACCTCCATGATGTGAGCTACTTGGCTCACTTGACTCCTCTTCATGACTTGAATTGGAGCTCTCCTCATGGAACTTAGCCAAGTTGTTCCACAACTCCTTGGCATTGTTGTATCTACCTATCTTACACAAGATATCATTAGGTAATGAAAATTCAAAGATTTTCGTTACCTCGTCGTTGATTATGGATTGGTGGATTTGTTCCTTCGTCCACTTCTTCTTCTCGAGAGGTTCTCCTTCTTTATCCACCGGAGGAATAAAACCTACTTGTACACAATTCCAATTTACTAGATTAGTCATAAGAAAATACTTCATTCTTACCTTCCAATACGCGAAGTCGTCGCGATCGTAGAAGGGTGGAATTGTGACGTCTTCTCCAAGTTGATCCATTCTCTAGCTCGTGCTCCCCCGGGTGTTAATCCGACGAAGAGCGACCTTGCTCTGATACCACTTGTTAGGACCTTCGGATGGCTAGAGAGGGGGGGGGGGTGTGAATAGCCGACCCCAAATTCTCGTTTCTTCCTACAATTTGAGTTAGCGCAGCGGAAATAAAAGATAGAAACGAAACGGGAGAATATCAAACCTCAAACGCGACGATATAACGAGGTTCGGAGATGATACTCCTACTCCTCGGCGTGTCTGTAAGGTGGACGAATCCTATCAATCCGTCGGTGGATGAAACCCCGGAAAACCGACTAATGAAAACTCCTTCTGGGTGGAGAAACCTCGCCACAATCTCTCTTGCAACAGCAAGATCGGAGTACAAAGATATAGCAAGAAGCAAGAACAATATGAATGTAAAAACACTAGTTTGCTTGCCTTCTCGTCGACTGTTGATGAAGCAGCAACTTCACGGATGCCAACCACAGCAGCAACTGTTGTTGGAGACCCAGCGGAGGGAAGCTCACACGAAGCTTCAGCAGTAGAGAGCTCAACAAAGCTCAGATCGCAAGGAGGAAGAAGAAGAAGAAGACTAGCATAAGTAGAGGCCCTCCACAGATTTATATGAACCTGCGAAGAAGACAGAAATCTAGCCGTTGTGCCTCAACGGCTAGGCCTGGACCGATCAGGCCATAGCCTGATCGGTCCAGGAAATCTTTGATCGGTCTGTGGACCGATCAGGCCCTAGTCTGATCGGTCCCCAGACCGATCCCAACTCTCACAGAGAGGGGTTGCTGAGCCCTGATCGGTCTGTGGACCGATCAGGCCATAGGTGGATCGGTCCACAGACCGATCCCCCTATTAATCCCCCTATTGTTCTCTTCTTACTGATCGGTCACCAGACCGATCAGATAACCCACAGAGAGCTACTGTGTGGTTACTGATCGATCACGAGATCGATCAGATAACTAAGGTATCACTGGATCGGTCGACAGACCGATCCAGTGCCTCTGTTGGTTTTAGCGCTTCCCATCCCTAAACCCTAACGTCTTCCTGGTCCAGAGAACGAGCTACCGAGCCCTCTCTGACCTAGTCCGGAGAACGAGCTATCGAACCCTCTTTGACTTCCACGTCAGGTCCAGAGAACGAGCTACCGAGCCCTCTCTGACCTAGTCCGGAGAACGAGCTACCGAGCCCTCTCCGACTTCCACGTCCGGTCTAGAGAACGAGCTACCGAGCCCTCTCTGACCTAGTCCGGAGAACGAGCTACCGAGCCCTCTCCGACTTCCACGTCCGGTCCAGAGAACGAGCTACCGAGCCCTCTCTGACCTAGTCCGGAGAACGAGCTACCGAGCCCTCTCCGACTTCCACGTCCGGTCCAGAGAACGAGCTACCGAGCCCTCTCTCACCTAGTCCAGAGAACGAGCTACCGAGCCCTCTCTAACTCCATCCAGTCCAGAGAACGAGCTACCGAGCCCTCTCTGACCTAGTCAGGAGAACGAGCTACCGAGCCCTCTCCGACTCCATCCAGTCCAGAGAACGAGCTACCGAGCCCTCTCTGACCTCCCATGCCAAGCTTTCATACTTGGACTTTTCCCGTGCCAAGCTCCCTGCTTGGACTTTTCCGTGCCAAGTCTCTATACTTGGACTTTTCTCGTGCCAAGCTCCCTGCTTGGACTTTTCCGTACCAAGTCTCCATACTTGGACTTTTCCGTGCCAAGTCTCCCTGCTTGGACTTTTCCGTGCCAAGTCTCCATACTTGGACTTTTCCCGAATCAGGTCAACTCAAGTCGGGTCAACCAGGTCAACCTTGACCAAAGGTTGCACCCACAATCCCCCAAGTTCCTATTCTTGTCAAACATCAAAGTATAACTTCTCCATTCTTGTCAAACATCAAAATATACCTCGAGTCAGATCAACTCGAGTCGGGTCACCCAGGTCAACCTTGACCTAAGGTTGCACCAACACCATAGTCTTGGCATCACACATCCTTCGAACACCTCCTTGTCGCCTTCCTTTCTATATCTTTTCCTTTCCTGTATCTGCAGTAAGAGGAAATGCAATCTATAAGCAAAATTTTCTTAGTAAGCGCTATCTAACTCACAAAATCATGAATGTGCATGTATACGAAAAGAACTAGAAACTATATGCTCTAAAAAGAAATAAAGCATAAACATAACTGCTCATGTCAAACTAATAGCAAAGAAAAGCTAAGAAATCTACTCATGTAATTCTAATAGCTAATCATGCTGCTCATCTAATAGGTAAACATGAAAAAATACTCATCTACTAGATAAACATGGTAGAATAAAGAACTAAACTTGCTGATTTTTAGAACAAAGTGAAACTTAATTCATTTGTTCTAAACTTATTCTTTAATTCACTTGTTTAAAACTTATTCTTTAATAGTTTACACTTATGTAAAACTTGCTTTACTTGTTCAAAAACTTATACTTATAATACTTCAAAATAGTAATCAACTTCTTCTTGGGCCCGACAACTGTACTTATTTTTACTTTTGTAACGACCCGACCCATTTGGCGACCCATTTGGCGGCCCATTTGGCGACCCTCGGGTCGTCGACCATCGACCGTCGACCGTCGGCTGTGCCGTTACTACTAGGTTATCTAAACCTAGGGGCTGTTGGAACCCCAAGGTGTTTTGATGTGATCAAACAAGCTAAGTTAGGTCCTGCGTTTGTTTAACCCTTGTGTCTAAGTGTGCAGGAGCTTAGGAACACAGGAAGTCGAGCGGAAGACGCGGCTAGCGAGAAGGACGGCACGGAGAGAGAGCCAACGGACTCGGTGCATCCGAGGGACGAGGTGACCGCGGAAGAGTACACCGGTGGATGAGAAGAACGTGCGTGGCGTTTGAGGGACGAGAAACTGGGAAGGAAGGCTGCTCGAAGAGAAGGCCGGAACTTGGGTTCGGGTGAGTCCTATTCCGGATGGCCGAGATCACCCAAGCTAGCGGAGCCGGAGCGAACAAGACCCGGACCGAGACGAGCTGAACCGGAGGCGAAAAAGTCAACACTGTTGACTTCGGGCTCCGGGGCGCTCGGAGCAGTCCGGGGCGCCCGGAGCCCTCCGGGGCGCTCGGAACCCTTCCGGGTGCCCGTACCTGGATTTTGACCAGGATTGCGTCAAACGCGATCTGATCGTTGGGGATAGAATTTTATCCCCCCCAGTGCGCCCGGAACTCCTTTCAGGCGCCCGGACCAGTACTATAAATAGAGTACTGGTCTGCATATTCAGAACAACGAACTTGTAATCAATTCCTTCTGTGCTTTCAATTCTGTTCTTTTCATTTGTGCTGTCAACGTTGTAAAGAGGCTAATCCGCCCAGAGGAGAATCAGATAGTGCGCTTACATTCCTTTGATTAGCAATCCCCTTATTACAAACCAAGTAAAACTCTGGTGTCTTCTTTTCTTTACTTAGTCTCTTTTATTTATTTATTACAAGTGTTCATTATATAGTTGAAATCCGAGAAAGGTTCGAGTTTTATTTTGTAGGGAAATTCACCCCTCCCCTCTTGCCGGCCTGCAAGGGACCTACAAGTGGTATCAGAGCGAGGTTCTTCAGGAGGACTAACCGCCGATCGAAGCAACAAGATGGCCGGACCAAGCATCGTCCCACCAAAATTCGAGGGGAACTTCGTAGACTGGAAGCGTCGTATGGAGGTATTCCTAAAAATAGATTTTGAAATTCGGTTTATTATGAAATATGGTTTTGTAGCTCCAATAGATAAAGATGGAAAAGAAAAAGAAGAGAGCGATTGGACAAAGAAGGAGCAGAATGAGTCGGTAGCAAACAACCGTGCAGAACATCACCTGCTGAGCGTGTTACCGCCTCAAGAGGTCAACCGCATCGGAAACTATTTATCTGCTAAAGAACTTTAGGAGAAGTTCTTGGAACTCCACGAAGGCTCGTCCGAAGGGAAGCTCGCTAGAAGGGGCATCCTCCGCAACAAACTGATGAACATCCGTCTGGAGAAAGGTGAGAAAGTAGCCGGTCTACATGCAAAGGTAAAAGAACTAGTTACTGGTCTCGAAAACCTTGGTGAAACGGTAACAAACCGGGACACTATACGCTACGCGCTCAACGCGTTTCCAAGAACTCTGGAGTGGACATCAATCGTCGATGCTTACTACATCTCAAAAGACCTGGAGGTAAGTACTTTAGAAGAGTTGTTTTCTACCCTTGAATTACACGAAACTAGATATGCAGAGATATCAAAGGACACAACCCAGACTATTGTTGGTTGCTACTTGGAAAACCTAGAGGTTCCACTGTACAAAAATTTTGTACAAAGGTCTGAACCTTTTCCTAGCTACCATGTATTCTTTTAAATTAAATTTTGGATCGCCTGCGGAACTTAACACGTTTGATCCAAAACTTAATCTATTCGTTCTTTTAGGTTTTGACTTGGGTCTCCTGCGGAACTTAACACGTTCGACCCAAATCACCTTAAGTTATTAATTCCATTAAATATTAATTTCCATAATCGGTTCCCAGTACTGACGTGGCGAGGCACATGGCCTTCTTGGATATGGGAGCAACCACCACCGACTAGACAAAACCTTTTATAGAAAGCTAATATTTAATTTCCTAAAATAACTTTAGGTTAACCGAAAAGAACAATCAAATCACAAGGAAAAGAAAAAACTAAAGAACACAACATCGAAAAACATATTCGAAATTCTAGAATCGTAAGTCTCTTGTATTTGGTATTATTTCCAAAAATAACTAGTATGATGCGGAAAGAAAAATTACTAGTTATACCTTTTAGAAAGACCTCTTGATCTTCTACCGTATTCCTCTTCTAACCTCGGATGTTGTGTGGGCAACGATCTTCCGAGATGAGAAACCACCAACCACCTTCTTCTCCTCCTAGCTAGGTTCGGCCACAAAAAGCTTAACCAAGGATGAAGAACAAAATACCAACCAAGCTCCAAGAGATGCTAGCTTTCTCTCCTTCTTCTTCTTCTTCTTCTCCAAGTAGTATCCGACCGCCACAAGAGCTCCAAGCCTTTGAGAGTTTCGGCCACCACAAAAAGGGAGAGAGGAAGAGGATGGCCAGCCACTCCAAGGAATAAAAGAGGGAGAGAAATAATAGAGGTTGTTTCTTGTGAAGGCACCCTCACCCCTTCTTTTATATTCCTTGGCCTAGGCAAATTAGGAAATTTAATTACAATAAAATTTCCTTAATTTCCTTAACATGATTTAATTGAGAAAAATAAAATAAATTTCCCAATTTAATCTCTAATGGTCGGCCACATTAAAAGAGATAAATTAGACAAGTTTTAATCAACAATTAAAACTTCCTAATTTGTTTCCGGAAATTTTTTAAATTAAAATTTCTCTTTAAAAATCTCTTCATGGTTGATAAAAGGAAATTTCTATAATTTTAATTTTACAACATGTGAATAATTTTTAAAGAGAAAATAAAATATCTCACCAATCTACAAATAAGGAAAGAGATCTAATCTCTTTCTTTAATCTTTTGTATATCTTTTACAAGAGAGATATTTTAATTTTAATTCTCTTTAATAAATTATATCTCCCACATAATAAAAATTTAAATTAAAATCCCTTTTTAAATTAATATGGCCGGCCCCTCTAGCTTGGGTTCAAGCTAGGGCCGGCCACCCCAATTTATACCTAGGCCGGCCCTAGCTTGGTTCCCAAGCTAGCTTGGCCGACCCCCTATTGGTGGGTATAGAAGGTGGGTATAGGTGGGTATAGTACTCTATAAATAAGAGGCTACGATAGGGACCGAGAGGAGGAATTTGTTTTGGTCTCCCGATAAAATTAAGCATCCCGTGTTCGCCCCGAACACACAACTTAATTTTATCAATAATAATTCATTCCACTAGAGAACTATTATTGAACTACCGCACCAATCCCAAATTACTTTTTTTTTTGGCTCCTTCTTATTATGAGTGTGTTAGTCTCCCTGTGTTTAAGATATCGAATGTCCACTAATTAAGTGAGTTACTGACAACTCATTTAATTAATATCTTAGTCCAAGAGTAGTACCACTCAACTTTATCGTCATGTCGGACTAAGTCCACCTGCAGGGTTTAACATGACAATCCTTATGAGCTCCTCTTGAGGACATTATCAACCTAGTATCTCTAGGACACAGTTTCCTTCTATAATTAACAACACACACTATAAGTGATACCATTTCCCAATTTATCGGGCTTATTGATTCATCGAACTAAATCTCACCCATTGATAAATTAAAGAAATAAATATCAAATATATGTGCTTGTTATTATATTAGGATTAAGAGCACACACTTCCATAATAACCGAGATCTTTGTTTCTTTATAAAGTCAGTATAAAAGAAACGACCTCAAATGGTCCTACTCAATACACTCTGAGTGTACTAGTGTAATTATACAGTCAAGATAAACTGATACCTAATTACACTACGACCTTCTAATGGTTTGTTCCTTTCCATTTTGGTCGCGAGCTACTGCTTATAATTTATAAGGTACTGATAACATTATCTTCTGCATGTGACACCACATATTATGTTATCTACAATATAAATTAATTGAACAACTACAACTAAATGTAGACAATTTGACCAAATATGATTCTTTATTCATAATGAATGTTTACAAAGCTTAGGCTTTCAGTATACACTCCAACAATCTCCCACTTATACTAATGACTAAGCTGTCATATCTTACATCTGATTCCCATTCCCTCCACATGCCGATCAAAAGCTTTCGCCGGAAGGGCCTTAGTGAAAGGATCTGCCAGGTTATCTGCCGATGCAATCTTGGCGATGACAACTTCTCCTCGCTTCACGATATCTCGTATCAGGTGGTACTTGCGCTCTATATGTTTACTTGCCTTATGAGCTCGTGGTTCCTTCGAGTTTGCAATCGCTATTATCACAATAAATTGTGATAATTTTGGGCAAACCAGAATCACATCTAAGTCCATTAGAAAGTTCCGAGCCATACCGCTTCTTTAGCTTCCTCGGAGGATGCTCTCCTTCCATGGTTGAGTCCGATACGCATTAACACTCCTCCATGAAATGGCTCCACCTCCTAAAGTAAACACATAGCGATGTAGACTTACTATTGTCCCTATCGATTGGAAATCAAATGTAACCCACAGGGAGCAAATCGTCTGCTTGGTAAATTAGCATATAATCTCTAGTCCTTCTCAGGTACTTTAATATATGCTTTACCGCAGTCCAATGTCCTTGTCCAGGGTTACTCTGATATCTGCTGACCATGCCCACGGCAAAACAAATATCAGGTCTCGTACATAACATTGCATACATAAGGCTTCCTACAGCCGAGGCATAAGGAATTGCTTTCATGTCTTCTATCTCCTTTGATGTCTTAGGAGACATCTCTTTAGATAGAGTTATTCCATGCCTAAAAGGTAAGAAACCTTTCTTGGAATTCTGCATGCTAAAACGAGCAAGGATTGTATCTATATATGAAGCTTGGGACAGACACAACATTCTTTTCTTGCGATCCCTTATTACTTTGATCCCAAGAATGTGTGCACACTCTCCTAAGTCCTTCATATCAAATTGTTTGGACAACCATACCCTTACGTCTGATAATACCTTGACATTGTTGCCAATTAACAAAATATCATCTACGTATAGTACAAGAAATACCACCACGTTTCCGTTACACTTCTTATATACACAAGACTCATCCGGACTTTGAATAAATCCATATGACTGGATTACTTCATTAAACCGGATGTTCCAAGATCTTGAAGCTTGCTTCAGTCCATAAATGGACCGATTGAGCTTACACACTAGATGCTCTTTGCCCTTTTCAATGAACCCTTCTGGTTGCTTCATATGGATGTTCTCTTCAAGACTTCCATTAAGGAAAGCTGTCTTGACATCCATTTGCCAAATCTCATAATCCATATGAGCAGCAATGGATAAGAGTATCCGGATAGACTTAAGCATGGCTACCGGTGAAAAGGTTTCCTCATAATCGATTCCCTCTTTCTGAGTGTACCCTTTCGCAACAAGCTTAGCTTTGAAGGTTTCTACCTTCCCGTCTGTCCCTCTTTTCCTTTTATAGATCCACTTACATCCAACGGCTTTTACACCATCAGGTGGTTCTACAAGCTCCCAGACCTTATTAGAGTACATAGACTCTATTTCAGAATTCATCGCCTTTTGCCAAGATGCTGCATCTATATCTTGGAGTGCTTCGTCATATGTCCGGGGATCAGGTTCATGTTTACCCGGGATCAAGTCCGAAGACTCTCCCAAAAACATGAATCTCTCAGGTTGCCTCACAACCCTCCCACTACGACGAGGCACTGTCTGTGGTTGTGTATCATGTGTGACACGTGTTGCAGTCTCTTGTGGTACTTCATCTTGTACTGTTGGTACTAAAGTAGACGTGTCCTCTCTTAGTTCTTCTAAAACAACTTTACTACTGGGCTTGTGATCCATTATATAGTCTTCTTCTAAAAACTGGGCATTGGTGCTAACAATGACCTTCTGGTCTTTAGGACTATAAAATAAACCACCTTTCGTTCCTTTGGGTTATCCTACAAACACGCGAACTTCTGTACGAGATTCTAACTTATCAGCATCTGGTTTCAGCACATGTGCTGGACTACCCCAAATCCGAATATGTCTTAGACTGGGTTTTCGTCCATTCCACAATTCTATGGGAGTAGAAGAAACTGATTTAGAAGGTACTAATTTCAGAACATACACTGCTGTTTCCAGAGCATATCCCCAAAACGAATTTGGTAATTCTGAATAACTCATCATCGATCTAACCATCTCCATAAGAGTCCTATTCCTTCGTTCTGCTACACCATTCTGTTGGGGTGTTCCAGGTGCAGACAATTGGGATTGAATCCCAGCCTCTGATAAGTAATTCCTAAACTCTCCTAAGAGGTATTCGCCACCACGATCAGATCGTAGTGTCTTGATACTTTTACCTAATCGTTTCTCCACATCAGCCTTGTATTCTTTGAACTTATCAAAGCACTCGGACTTGCGGCGCATTAGGTAAATATATCCGTATCTTGAATAATCATCTATAAAAGAGATAAAATATTCAAAACCACCTCTTGCCTGGACATACATAGGACCACACAAATCAGAATGAACCAATTCCAATACTTCTTTGGCTCTATATCCCTTGGCCTTGAATGGCCTCTTGGTCATTTTACCTTCCAAGCAAGATTCACAAGTTGGAAAATTTTCCAACTCTAATGAACCCAAAAGTCCATCGGCTATTAGCCTCTGAATCCTACTTAAGTTAATATGACCAAGCCTTAGATGCCAAAGATATGCTTGGTTCATTTCCGAAGGTTCTTTTCTTTTATTTGAGTTAGAAGATGAGTTATAAATTTCCATGTTTTGCTTTGTGGAAGAAATTGGATTTAAAGTATACAAATTGTCAACTAATGTACCAGAACAGATAATCACTTTATTTCTCTTAATAACTACATCGTTACTGAAAGAAACTGAATATCCATCTAAAAACAGTTTAGAAACTGAAATTAAATTCTTTCTAAAACTGGGTACATAAAAATAATTTCTTAAAACCAAATTCCTATTTCTACTAAAAGATAAGTAGACGTCTCCCACTGCAACAGCTGCCACCTTAGTAGCATTGCCCATGTAGACGGTAATTTCTCCTTCAGATAGTCGTCGGGTTTCCTGGAACCCCTGCAAGGAATGGCAGACATGATCAGTGGCTCCCGTATCTACACACCAGTGCTGGTAGATAACACCGCTAAACATGTTTCAACAACTAGAGCATGAGATATACCTTTGTTTTGGTTCCTACGAGGACAGTCCGGCTTCCAATGTCCTGCCTGCTTGCAGATGAAGCACTTGCCCTTCGGCTTCTTCACTCCAGCTTTAAATCCCGTACTCTGAGACTTATTCACTTTCTTTGCTGAACCGACTTGTTTCTTCTTCTTCTTTCCTCTCGGCTTAGATGTAGAACCATTTTCAGCATAGTGAATTTGAGCATTATGACGAAATAATCCTTCTGCTGCCTGAAGTTCTGTCAGTAGTTCCGTCAATAAATATACCCTTTTATTCATATTGTAATTCAGGCGGAATTGCTCAAAACATCTAGGTAGTGTTTGGAGGATCATATCGATCTGGGTTTCCCCATCAATTTCTCCTCCAAGGATCTGTATCTCGTTCAGATAAGCCATCATCTTTAGGATATGATCCCTCACTGGAGTACCCTCTTGCATGGTGGTTGTCATTATCTTTCTCATGGCTTCTTGTCTAGAAGCCCTATCCTGATGACCAAAGAGTCCTTGAGATTGTTCATAATATCATAAGCTGTTGGTAAGTCTTGATGCTGATGTTGCAATACATTTGACATTGAAGCCAAAATGTAACACCGCGTCATCTCATCTGCTTTTACCCATTTCCTATGATATTCAATCTCCTCTTGGGTAGATTCACCAGTAGGTGCTTCAAGGCAAGGCTCAGTCAGTATAAATTTATAGCTTTCAGCAGTAAGAACAATGTCCAGGTTCCTTTTCCAATCTATGTAATTAGGTCCAGTAAGTTTATTCTGTTGAAGTATGATGGACAGTGGATTGAAAGTCATCCTAAGAATCACAGATAACTTTTGGTCAGAACTCTAAATTTAGAATAATATTGATTCCTCAAACAATACTATTTTAAATTATCCAACACCTCAAAACACCGTGAATTTTGTATGCCACGTTAGTGTGGACGTATACAAATTCAACATTTGTAAAAGGAGGGTTTTATCCCATTAATTTTATTATCTTGTCAACCTAACTTTTTGACAAATAAAATTAATAGTTGGTGTCTTTTGGTCACACAAATAATAGCAGTGACTCCGATGGGGAGGATACTATTAGATGTGTCTAAGTGTAAACCATTACTTGACACTAAGTCCATTAATAAGATTATGTCCCTTCCGTTGGGGAAGATCACACGCTCTTAATTAACTTCCTATAGTCATCCAAAAATGGAAGTCTGTTCTAGTGATCCACAAACAAGCTCATCCGTTATGGAGGAAGGCACTCAGAGCCAACGCGCAAGCTTGTTTGCATCACTTACAAACCAGTAATGGAGACCATGGGGTTTATTTAAAAATCCCTCTCCCACTTAGTTATTTATAAATGAGGAATTTTAACTATGCTAGCCTACTAAACATGTAAACTAACATATACACACAGCACAATATAAAAGCAATAAATAGAAAATCTAATTTTCAACTATTATGGCTTTTATCTCTAGTTGTCCTCCGTGTGTTGTCATCCCAAGCTACTGCCATATTTGGCCACCGCCACCGGGTCTAGCTGTCGCATCCATCTTGCTCCTAGTTCCGCTGCGCCTCTGGTCCTTAGAAGGTTCCACGCTTTGCAAGATTCGATCCGCGACATAAATAGAATTTTACATTTTTGATCCTATATTCTATAAAAAGAATGTACATGTATCTAGATCAAAAATAAAATCCTAATAAAACTAAATACAGCTCCTGCTATATTTTAATACAATCATGCACACACATATAAATGCCCTTGACATGTCCAAGGGTCCAATTACACACATAATAACTAAAAGCCATAATAGTTGGATCCTGCATCCACAAAGTTAGCACATTCTACTATTAACCTGCCTAAATTATGTATGACATGTGCATAATTAAACTAATACCAAATACACAGAGGCAAAACCCTAGCTCTGATACCAATTGTTGGTTGCTACTCAGAAAACCTAGAGGTTCCACTGTACAAAAATTTTGTACAAAGGTCTGAACCTTTTCCTAGCTACCATGTGTTCTTTTAAATTAAATTTTGGATCGCCTGCGGAACTTAACACGTTTGATCCAAAACTTAATTTATTCGTTCTTTTAGGTTTTGACTTGGGTCTCCTGCGGAACTTAACACGTTCGACCCAAATCACCTTAATTCCATTAAATATTAATTTCCATAATCGGTTCCCAGTACTGACGTGGCGAGACACATGACCTTCTTGGATATGGGAGCAACCACCACCGACTAGACAAAACCTTTTATAGAAAGCTAATATTTAATTTCCTAAAATAACTTTAGGTTAACCGAAAAGAACAATCAAATCACAAGGAAAAGAAAAAACAAAAGAACACAACATCGAAAAACATATTCGAAATTCTAGAATCGTAAGCCTCTTGTATTTGGTATTATTTTCAAAAATAACTAGTATGATGCAGAAAGAAAAATTACTAGTTATACCTTTTAGAAAGACCTCTTGATCTTCTACCGTATTCCTCTTCTAACCTCGGACGTTGTGTGTGTTGGTGCAATATCCCTCAGGTCAAGGTTGACCTGGGTAACCAAGCTGAGTCTTGGTTTAGGTTTAGATGTTTGACAATAAGATATTGATTGAAGAAGAGTCAAGTAGGTCAAGGTTGACTGGATACTTGACTGGGAAGTCCTAACTGGGCCCTCAGGTCAAGGTTGACCTGGGTAACCAAGCTGAGTCTTGGTTTAGGTTTAGATGTTTGACAATAAGATATTGATTGAAGAAGAGTCAAGTAGGTCAAGGTTGACTGGATACTTGACTGGGAAGTCCTAACTGGGATGTTAGGCAAAATGAAAGTCCTGGTGAGTGAAGCCAGGCAGAAGAAAAGTCCTGGTGAGTGAAGCCAGGCAGAAGGAAGTCCTAGTGAGTGAAGCTAGGCAGATGGAAATCCTGGTGAGTGAAGCCAGGTGAAAGTCCTAGTGCGTGAAGCTAGGCAGATGGAAAACCCTAGTGAGTAAAGCCAGGTGAAAGTCCTAGTAAGTGAAGCTAGGCAGAGTGAAAACCCTAGTGAGTGAAGCTAGGTGAAAGTCCTAGTGAGTGAAGCTAGGCAGATGGAAAACCCTAGTGAGTGAAGCTAGGTGAAAGCCCTGGTGAGTGAAGCCAGGCAAGGGAAAATCCAGATGGATCAAGGATGATCGGACATCTGGTGCTGGGAAGTCCAAGTAGGTCAAAGGATTGACTGGATACTTGGCATGAAAGAAAATCCAAGTAGGTCAAAGGGATTGACCGGACATCTGGAGAAAGTCCAAGTGGGTCAAAGGGATTGACCGGACACTTGGTAAGGGAGTCCTAGCAGGTCAAGGGAGTGACTAGATGCTAGGCATGACATACCAACAAGTCAAGGTTGACCGAATGTTGGTTAGGGATGTTTGGGACTTGGTTTTGGACAAAAACCAAGTGCTGGATCGATCCGTGGATCGATCCGATCCAGTCGATTTCGATCATCGAGCCGCTCTCGATGATCCACGGATCGATCCGTGGATCGATCAGAGGTCAATCGATCGGTGGATCGATTGGGGCCTGGATAAGCGCCGGATCGATCCGTGGATCGATCAGCGTTCCTGCAGACGCTCGGATCGATCCGTGGATCGATCCAAAGCCTCCCGATCGATTGGAACATTGAATCGATCGGGATCCGACCGTTAGCGTCGTTTAAAGCGGCGAGCGTGGTCTTCGGCATCTCTTCACGAGCTCTTCTCAGATTCATTCCGGCTCCTCCACTCTCTACAAGCACGTGATCGCCAGTTCTTGAAGGTTCTTGGAGGCTTTCCAAGTCAAGAGGCGGATCTATTGCAAGAGGAAGAAGTTAGGGTTAGGGTTTTTACGGCATATCTTGTAAGCTTTTGCTTAACTTGTATTTCCCTTTCTTCTTCTTGTATTGAGAGTGTTGTAGGGCTTCTCCGCCTTTGGTAGTTACCATAAAGGAGTGTTATTCATAGTGGAGGGTGTGTGCGTTGGTGTGGATCCTTGGATTAGTCACCTCTTGTGAGGTGGATACCAAGTAAAATCCTAGTGTTAGCGTGTTTGTGTTTGTTTCTGTATTTTCCGCTGCACATCCAACAAGAAACAAGCAACGAAGAGCACCGAGTGAACGCGACGAGCTATTCACCCCCCCTCTAGCTACTTTTGGTCCTAACAAGTGGTATCAGAGCGAGGCCGCTCTTCACCGGAATCATCGCCGGAAGGGTCAAGCATATCAAGAAAAGCTAGAGGGTGAAGAAGTTCGAGCAAATTCTTCAAGTTCAAGACTTTATCAAGCTCAACTTCAAGATGCAATTCCAAGATGGACTTGGATTTGACACAAGGGTGGCTCCACCATACACATCCACAAGCTTCGATTCTTGGAAATCAAGAATTGAAAATTTTCTTATGATGGAGATAGAGCAATGGTTTGCTCTAATGGAAGGCTTCAAAGCTCCAACAAACTCCAAGGGCAAGCCTCTCAAGAAAAGCAAATGGAGCTTGGAGCAAATTCAAAGGAGCAAGGCAAATGATAAAGTGACCAAGCTTTTGGTCAACCTATTGCCTAGCCACATTTTGGCTCAAATCGGAGAATTCAACGATGCCAAGGAGCTTTGGAGCAAATTGGCAACAATCCATGAAGAACCCTCCACTGTACCGAATCAAGAGGAATCCAAAGAGGGCGACTCATTGGAGCAAGATCAAGAGGAGGACTCCGAAGTTGAGAGATGCTCAACTTTCGAAGAAGAGGAAGTCCAAGAAGCTTCATCCTCAAAGGAGTGCAATCAAAAGAGCAAGGAAGGAGCATATTCCTTGTTTCATCTTCAAGAGGATGAGGAAGAACGTGAAGCCTCCACCTCTAGGATTGAGGGGGAGCAATCTTCATTGACACCGGATCAAGAGCTAGAAGAATCCTCCACATCCGTGTCAAGAGAAGATGAGGATGAAGAAGCTTCCACCTCCGCAAGTCAAGCAAAATCGAATGGAGGAATATCTTCGGATCAAGAGGAAGCTTCTACCTCCGGATCAAAAGGAGAAGATGCCACCCCTACAAGCAAAGGTATAAACATTTCAATTAATGATAAAAATCATATCATATGCTTTGAATGTAGGGAACATGGGCATTACAAAAGTAAATGCCCTAAATTGGCCAAGAAGAAGGGCCAAGTGGCACAAAAGGGCAAGGTGAAGCCCAAGGAGACCATCCCCAATACAAAGAAGAGCAAGGAGTATATTATATGCTTCTCTTGCAATCAAAAGGGGCATTACCGAAGTCAATGCCCCAAGGGGAAGAAGATGGTCAAGGCTCAAGGAGGAAGCTCAATTCAAGGGGGAGCCTCCAAGGTAAAAAGAAAGGTAACTTTTATTGAGCCTACTCCTCTACATTATGGTAAAAAGTATGATAGTTCAAATTTATATCATTTTAATGCTATTTACCATGAAAATAGAAAGCATGATAGTGTTAAAGAAAAACATATAGCTTTTCATGCTAAAACTACTACACCTAAGGCTAGGATTGTAGGTAAAAATCTAGGCGAAAACTCTAAGGATTTTAGATACAAGCCTAGAAACAAAAATGCTCATGGGTCAAATACTAAGGACTTAGTGAGAGAAAATCAAGTCTTGAGGTCAAGACTTGATAAAATGGAAAAGACCCTAAAAAGGATGGAAAATATCCTATTAGGGCAAAATGAGCATAACCTAGGTTTAGGGGTACAAAAGCCATCCAATGGCCATAGAGATTTGGGATACAAACCAAAGGCTAAGAAGGATGTGCCCTCTTACCATAGAGTTCCATATAGTTATGGAACAAACCCTAGGTCTAGTGGTCAAGCCAAAAATACTAGGGAAGTCATCCCTAAGAGTATTTTTGCAATAAATGTGACTAAGACTTCTAAGAAGTCTAAGAAAGTCACAAACAAGGTCACAAGGGAGGTTATCCCTAGAGTTGACCTAGAAAATGTGACCAAGGCTTCTAAGAAGCCCAACAAGGTCACTAGGAAGGTATCTAGGGAAGTTATCCCTAGTGAGTACCTAGAGCATCCAAGGAGCACCAATAGGTGTTGGGTTCCTAGGAGCATCTTCTCTACCCCATAGATGGGTTAGAGAGTGTCAACTCCGATTAGAAGGGTAGTTAACCCAACTTTGAGGAAATTGACACTCAAGGAGCATTTTCAAGGTTTTTGTTAACCTTTGAAAATGAAATGGAATTATTGATTACTCCTTGAAAGAGTAAATGTGCCAAATTGGAGAAGTATTGATTTTATCTTAAATGGCACATATTGAAAATTAATAAGAACTATCAAGTTGGGTTTGTGGTATGTTCTTAGGCAATTTAAGGCAATCCAGGCCTTAAATTTAAAAGTGCTACTCTTGAGGAAAAATGGAATATGCCAACATTTGAGGACATGTTTATTTTAATTGGCATAAATTAATCAAGGGAATAAGAAATGCAAACTTAGGCTTTGGCATTTTCTTGAAGCACTTTAGGGCAATCTAGGGTTTAAGTTTTAGGATTAGCTAAGATTAATGATACTTAGATAGGTAATCTAGGTATATTTTATTTATGCTAAACCATGCCATGATTGTTTGCTCATAATATGCCATGACATCATATTTTATCTTATTTGGATTTTGCATTCATGACTTATCATGAAAAATACAAAAATACCATGTCATGCCATACATACATCATGTAGTTATAGAAATCTTTCTTTTGAAAGCTATTTTATTTTGATGTATGCCATAACATAATCATGCATTAAGTTTAATTCCTTGTAATTAAGGACGAATGGCATTTAACGACACTTATTGACAAGTGACATCATAGGTGGATGTCTAACATTTCTAAAATGCCTAGATAGATATGCATGATCCCTAGAATAGGGCAAAACCAAATTTTACATCTCACAAAGACCTCTAAGGTGACTTGTATGTGTTTTAGTGCATATTATATACAAGTGAGATGTTAGGATGATGAACAAAGCTCAAGATGTTGATTTAGTGCATTCCTTTGAGTTTTTAAAATTCATCAAAACACATAGTTATGTGTTTTCCCATCATTGGGAAAGCTAATGTACAAGTCATGTGCAATATGCCCAAGGAACATGATGGGATATTGGTTTTGAAAATGTTTTTAAAATGTTTTTGGAAAACCTTGGTGAAGGCTATCTTTTGATAGTAATCACCATTGAATAGTTAGACACAAACTTGAAAAAAAAAACACTAAAGTTTTTGCAAGCTTTCAAGTTTGTGTCAATCTTTGAAAATATGATGTATTTTCATAGAAAGCTATTTTTCCATGATTAAGTATGCCCTAAATAATGTCTACACGAAATTTCATAATTTTTAGATTTTTGTAGAATTTTCTAGGGGTTTCTGAAGTTGACTGAA
Organism: Zingiber officinale; assembly: GCF_018446385.1. Taxonomy (NCBI): domain Eukaryota; kingdom Viridiplantae; phylum Streptophyta; class Magnoliopsida; order Zingiberales; family Zingiberaceae; genus Zingiber; species Zingiber officinale. The sequence continues at coordinate 78,850,225 of NC_055994.1, forward strand.
ATGGAATTTCAGCAACTATCAGAGCTCCGATCGATCCATGGATCGATTGGAGTTCCATGAATCGATCCATGGATCGATTCAAACGGCAATTCCCGCGAGCAGAAGCTCGCTGGATCGATCAGCCGATCGATCCAGGGAGTCTGAATCGATCCGTGGATCGATTCAGAAAGGTTCAATCGATTGGAACCCAACTCCAATCGATCCAAGTTGCTGATTTTGGCTGGGAAGGCCTGATTTCAGCATCTTTGAACCTCTTTGAGTCTAGGTAACCATTCCAAACCCCTTAAATACATTTGTATACATACAAAGGGTGTTTTCATGTTGAAAACAAGGATGGATTGGTTAACGAAGACTAAGTAGAAGTTTCGGTTGAGGTTGTTTCAAATTTTGAATATTTGAACCTCAAAACTTCTAAATTTGGGTTTCCTAAAGGTTTAGGGATTCCAAGTCATTGTTGGTGCAATGACAGAAGTTACCACCATGTCTTTAGGGGGAGGGACTCTTTAAAGACATGAAAATTATTTTTCATGAACCTTGGAAGGTGGTTAACCTTCTGTTGTAAACTTGCTCAATGTTGAGCATTTAAACTTGAAATGGGAAAAATGGGGAGTGGATATCCTCATTATTTCAAGTGGACACTCAAGTGGTTGAAAATGCTCAAGGTTGGGTATTTGTCAACATTGAGGGAGAGGTTAAGGATAAATGAAGGGTATGGGACTTTCATTATCGTGTTGATCACAACGAGTGATGTTGTGAACAACGATGAGCAACTCTTCAGGGGGAGAGTCTTCAACAAATGGATTTGTTGAAGTGTGCCCAGAATTGGAGCATAGGTTGATGTGTGTCCAACGATGGGTTGATGTGTGCCAATAGGGGGAGAATGTATGGTTAAGCTTAGTCCTTCATTACCTATGGGAAGCTCATAGGGGGAGAATGAAAGGACTCATGAAAGGGAGTAAGTTAGGCTTTCGTTACCTAGAGGGAGTTTGCCCTCTTAGGGGGAGAATGAAGAGCTTAATTTATGCTTTCATTACCTAGTGGCATGAAGAAGGAGGCTATGGGATTAGCCTAACTTACATATGGGATTGTAAGTGTTATTGTGGTATTGTCAAACATCAAAAAGGGGGAGATTGTTGGTGCAATATCCCTCAGGTCAAGGTTGACCTGGGTAACCAAGCTGAGTCTTGGTTTAGGTTTAGATGTTTGACAATAAGATATTGATTGAAGAAGAGTCAAGTAGGTCAAGGTTGACTGGATACTTGACTGGGAAGTCCTAACTGGGCCCTCAGGTCAAGGTTGACCTGGGTAACCAAGCTGAGTCTTGGTTTAGGTTTAGATGTTTGACAATAAGATATTGATTGAAGAAGAGTCAAGTAGGTCAAGGTTGACTGGATACTTGACTGGGAAGTCCTAACTGGGATGTTAGGCAAAATGAAAGTCCTGGTGAGTGAAGCCAGGCAGAAGGAAGTCCTGGTGAGTGAAGCCAGGCAGAAGGAAGTCCTAGTGAGTGAAGCTAGGCAGATGGAAATCCTGGTGAGTGAAGCCAGGTGAAAGTCCTAGTGAGTGAAGCTAGGCAGATGGAAAACCCTAGTGAGTAAAGCCAGGTGAAAGTCCTAGTAAGTGAAGCTAGGCAGAGTGAAAACCCTAGTGAGTGAAGCTAGGTGAAAGTCCTAGTGAGTGAAGCTAGGCAGATGGAAAACCCTAGTGAGTGAAGCTAGGTGAAAGCCCTGGTGAGTGAAGCCAGGCAAGGGAAAATCCAGATGGATCAAGGATGATCGGACATCTGGTGCTGGGAAGTCCAAGTAGGTCAAAGGATTGACTGGATACTTGGCATGAAAGAAAAGTCCAAGTAGGTCAAAGGGATTGACCGGATACTTGGCACAGAGAAAAGTCCAAGTGGGTCAAAGGGATTGACCGGACACTTGGTAAGGGAGTCCTAGCAGGTCAAGGGAGTGACTAGATGCTAGGCATGACATACCAACAAGTCAAGGTTGACCGAATGTTGGTTAGGGATGTTTGGGACTTGGTTTTGGACAAAAACCAAGTGCTGGATCGATCCGTGGATCGATCCAGGCTCTGGATCGATCAGTGGATCGATCCAGACCTGTCCCAGCGAACAGAAAGCTTCTGGATCGATCCGTGGATCGATCCAGAGGTCCCAATCGATCAGTGGATCGATTGGGACGCGGCTGCTTCGCGCGATAAGCGCTGGATCGATCCGTGGATCGATCCAGGCGCGTTTCCAGAGCACAGAGGCGCTCTGGATCGATCCGTGGATCGATCCAAAGCCTCCCCGATCGATTGGGAACATTCGAATCGATCGGGATCCGACCGTTGGCGTCGTTTAAAGCCGCAGGCGAGCGTGGTCTTCGGCATCTCTTTACGAGCTCTTCTCAGATTCATTCCAGCTCCTCCACATCTCTCTACAAGCACGTGATCGCCAGTTCTTGAAGGTTCTTGGAGGCTTTCCAAGTCAAGAGGCGGATCTATTGCAAGAGGAAGAAGTTAGGGTTAGGGTTTTTACGGCATATCTTGTAAGCTTTTGCTTAACTTGTATTTCCCTTTCTTCTTCTTGTATTGAGAGTGTTGTAGGGCTTCTCCGCCTTTGGTAGTTACCATAAAGGAGTGTTATTCATAGTGGAGGGTGTGTGCGTTGGTGTGGATCCTTGGATTAGTCACCTCTTGTGAGGTGGATACCAAGTAAAATCCTAGTGTTAGCGTGTTTGTGTTTGTTTCTGTATTTTCCGCTGCACATCCAACAAGAAACAAGCAACGAAGAGCACCGAGGGAACGCGACGAGCTATTCACCCCCCCTCTAGCTACTTTTGGTCCTAACAGTGTGGGCAACGATCTTCCGAGATGAGAAACCACCAACCACCTTCTTCTCCTCCTAGCTAGGTTCGGCCACAAAAAGCTTAACCAAGGATGAAGAACAAAATACCAACCAAGCTCCAAGAGATGCTAGCTTTCTCTCCTTCTTCTTCTTCTTCTTCTCCAAGTAGTATCCGGCCGCCACAAGAGCTCCAAGTCTTTGAGAGTTTCGGCCACCACAAAGAGGGAGAGAGGAAGAGGATGACCGGTCACTCCAAGGAATAAAAGAGGGAGAGAAATAATAGAGGTTGTTTCTTGTGAAGGCACCCTCACTCCTTCTTTTATATTCCTTGGCCTAGGCAAATTAGGAAATTTAATTACAATAAAATTTCCTTGACATGATTTAATTGAGAAAAATAAAATAAAATATCCTAATTTAATCTCTAATGGCCGACCACATTAAAAGAGATAAATTAGACAAGTTTTAATCAACAATTAAAACTTCCTAATTTGTTTCCGGAAATTTTTAAAATTAAAATTTCTCTTTAAAAATCTCTTCATGGTTGATAAAAGGAAATTTCTATAATTTTAATTTTACAACATGTGAATAATTTTTAAAGAGAAAATAAAATATCTCACCAATCTACAAATAAGGAAAGAGATCTAATCTCTTTCTTTAATCTTTTGTATATCTTTTACAAGAGAGATATTTTAATTTTAATTCTCTTTAATAAATTATATCTCCCACATAATAAAAATTTAAATTAAAATCCCTTTTTAAATTAATATGGCCGGCCCCTCAGCTTGGGTTCAAGCTAGGGCCGGCCACCCCAATTTATACCTAGGTTCCCAAGCTAGCTTGGCCGACCCCCTATTGGTGGGTATAGAAGGTGGGTATAGGTGGGTATAATACTCTATAAATAAGAGGCTACGATAGGGACCGAGAGGAGGAATTGGTTTTGGTCTCCCGATAAAATTAAGCATCCCGTGTTCGCCCCGAACACACAACTTAATTTTATCAATAATAATTCATTCCACTAGAGAACTATTATTGAACTACCGCACCCATCTCAAATTACTTTTTTTTTTTGGCTCCTTCTTATTATGAGTGTGTTAGTCTCCCTGTGTTTAAGATATCGAATGTCCACTAATTAAGTGAGTTACTGACAACTCATTTAATTAATATCTTAGTCCAAGAGTAGTACCACTCAACTTTATCGTCATGTCGGACTAAGTCCACTTGCAGGGTTTAACATGACAATCCTTATGAGCTCCTCTTGAGGAAATTATCAACCTAGTATCTGTAGGATATAGTTTCCTTCTATAATCAACAACACACACTATAAGTGATACCATTTCCCAATTTATCGGGCTTATTGATTCATCGAACTGAATCTCACCCATTGATAAATTAAAGAAATAAATATCAAATATATGTGCTTGTTATTATATTAGGATTAAGAGCACACACTTCCATAATAACCGAGGTCTTTGTTTCTTTATAAAGTCAGTATAAAAGAAACGACCTCAAATGGTCCTACTCAATACACTCTGAGTGTACTAGTGTAATTATACAGTCAAGATAAACTGATACCTAATTACACTACGACCTTCTAATGGTTTGTTCCTTTCCATTTTGGTCGCGAGCTACTGTTTATAATTTATAAGGTACTGATAACATTATCTTCTGCATGTGACACCACATATTATGTTATCTACAATATAAATTAATTGAACAACTACAACTAAATGTAGACAATTTGACCAAATATGATTCTTTATTTATAATGAATGTTTACAAAGCTTAGGCTTTCAGTATACACTCCAACAACTATGGCGCTGAACGCAACCAACAAGGATGAACCTGAGTCAGACTCCGAAGATGATCAAGAAGCGTACATGGTAAGGAACTTTAAAAAGTTTTTTAGATCTAATAAATTTAAAATGAAGAATAAAAAGAATCAAAAAGGTAGAAGAAAGGTACGGTGCTATCAGTGTCAGAAGGAGGGACACCTAAGGGAAGACTGCCCAGAACTCAAGAAGGTCAAAATGAAGACACCCAAGAAATACAACCTAAAAGCAACTTGGGATGACACTTCTTCATCTGAATCAGAAGCTCAAGAATATGCGGGGATTGCACTGATGGCAAGCCACGAAGGACAAAGTACATCAGAACCCAGCGTCGATGAAGGGGGAGCGACCTCAGATGGAAGTAGCGAAGCAGGGGGAGATTCAAGCTTCAAGTCTGATATGGTAAGTGAGGTATGCCTCTTACCCCCTGATGAACTTTACTTTGGTATCAAAGCTATGACTAAATCCATGTATAAATTAGAAAATAAAAATGCCAAATTAGAAAATGAAATTTTAGAAACAAAGAGAATTTTGATAAAATCATGTCTTATAGAGGATTTTGAAAAATTGAAAATTGAAAATTGAAAATGAAAAACTAAAAGAAGAAATAAATATATTGAAAAAATCCAATGGTTCAAATATTTCTATTTTTAAAAATTATAGAGGTTTAAATTGGTATTATAGATTTCATCAAAGTCAAATTAGAAATATATCAAAAATCTATGTACCTAGGAAATACTTGGTTAATCCTGTAGGTAGGAACCTCTACTGGGTTCCAAAAACCTGTTTAATTTAAAATTAAAATTAGACTTAGCATTTTCAGCAAGGAAATTAAACAACTAATTTCATTATGAGGCTTTGTCTAAGGAAGTGGTTGTTGCTCCAATAACCAAGAGGACCTAGTGCCTCGCCACGACCTGGAAGTCAAGTATGGAAATGAAAAGTTTAATTGACTAAACTGAAAAAACATTAATTTAAATTACTTAATGCTTTAAAAGAGTTATTCAATTTGTGTTAAAAAATATTTAAAATTTGTTTTCTTAGAAATTTTTTTTAGAAATTTTTATGAAAATTGACTTAGAATTGTTTCTTAAGAATATTAACTTAGAATTTTTTTTTAATAAGAAATTTTTTTTTGGGAATGTTGAGATAAGTTTAGAACTTAAATTTTTTTTAACACTTATGACTGTTTTTTTTTTAAAAAATGTTTTTACTTAAATTTTTCTCGAAAGAACACCAATTTTTTTTTCACCTTAGATATTTTTTTTCTCAAAGTTTTTTTTTGAATTAACCTTAGACTTGTTAATAACCCCAATTTTTATGTGATCAAAGGGGGAGAAGTATGTTAAGTCTAGGGGGAGGTAATATATTTTTTCATTTAAAAAATATTTGGACTTATTTGAATATAAATTGTTTTTATTGCATATGTTTACCCTAACTTAACTTGGGTTGCTCACATTAAAAAGGGGGAGATTGTTGGAACCCCAAGGTGTTTTGATGTGATCAAACAAGCTAAGTTAGGTCCTGCGTTTGTTTAACCCTTGTGTCTAAGTGTGCAGGAGCTTAGGAACACAGGAAGTCGAGCGCAAGACGCAGCTAGCGAGAAGGACGGCACGGGGAGAGAGTCGACGGGCTCGGTGCGTCCGAGGGACGAGGTGACCGCGGAAGAGTACACCGGTGGACGAGAAGAACGTGCGCGGCGTTCGAGGGACGAGAAACCGGGAAGGAAGGCTGCTCGAAAAGAAGGCCGGAACTTGGGTTCGGGTGAGCCCTATTCCGGATGGCCGAGATCACCCAAGCTAGCGGAGCCAGAGCGAACAAGACCCGGACCGAGACGAGCTGAACCGGAGGCGAAAAAGTCAACGCTGTTGACTTTGGGCTCCGGGGCGCCCGGAACCCTTCCGGCGCCCGGACCTAGATTTTGACCAGGATCGCGTCAAACGCGATCTGATCGTTGGGGATAGAATTTTATCCCCCCAGGGCGCCCGGAACTCCTTTCAGGCGCCCGGACCAGTAATATAAATAGAGTACTGGTCTGCACATTCAGAACAACGAACTTGTAATCAATTCCTTCTGTGCTTTCAATTCTGTTCTTTTCATTTGTGCTGTCAACGTTGTAAAGAGGCTACTCCGCCCAGAGGAGAATCAGATAGTGCGCTTACATTCCTTGGATTAGCAATCCCCTGATTGCAAACCAAGTAAAACTCTGGTGTCTGCTTTTCTTTACTTAGTCTCTTTTATTTATTTATTACAAGTGTTCATTATATAGTTGAAATCCGAGAAAGGTTCGAGTTTTATTTTGTAGGGCAATTCACCCCTCCCTCTTGCCGGCCTGCAAGGGACTTACAGGGACGACTATGGGAGCCCAACCCAAGGACAACTGAGAGTCCAGTATAGTTCCACTGATAAAAGTAAAATACTTGTTATCTTTTAATACTTCTAATATATAATGTCTCGGCATTTTAATAAGCACCTTGTGTGCCAAAAATCCCTAAAGTCCTGACTTTGGGATTACTTAAGGCCTTGGCCTTTTCTTTCTTTTCTTAATCTTTTTTATACTTTTCTTATAAAAGTATGCTTCTTACAAAACTGAAATGTTTAAACAAATTCTAACACTGCAATGCTTAAACAAAATCTGCATACACGTTTAAATAGAAATCTGCATATTAAGCTTAACTAAAATCTGCATATTAAGCTTATCTAAAATCCGCATACTAAGCTTATCTAAAAGCTGCATACTAAGCTTAACAAAATCTGCATACTAGCTTATCTAAGATCTGTATACTAAACTTATCAAAAATCTGCATCTTAAGCTTATCTAAAATCTGCTACCACACCTAAATCTATTCCTTCTAATCTGTCCGGAAATTCTGCAGTCAACCCAAGGAATACAATGCACACTAGGAACCTTCTTTAACACTTTGAAAATCCATTTTATCTACTACAAACCGAAACCTCACAGCAAGCTTCAAAAAAACTGTTTGTGCATGGTAGAATATAGGCTACAATTCTAATTGTTCATGATACATACAACATGGTTGCTGGACAAAAAGATGAAACTCCAAACCTAGCATTCTTCACATGAACAACACAATTGGTTTCGTACTCATTACTGATTGGAATGCCTTTGGAACAGCTAACGATAAACTAGAATTGTATGCTTTCTTAGGGTGTATACTGATCTAGATGCATAAAGCAATCCCAGGTGTTAGTTAATTCTAGTTTCTTCATTAACCATCTTATAACTCACACATCAATTCCAATTGTCCAGCAAACTAAATCCAACTCAGAAAACAACCAAGATATCTAAACTACACTAAAGTTCTGCATACTACGCTACAAAAATCTGCTAGCAAAACTTATGAAAATCTGCGTACAATACTTATAAAGAAAATCTGCACTATAAATACATGGTTGCTCATGCTTATTAAAATAGCAAGGAAAACTAACTGTATACTCCAATTTAAAGAACTATTAGAAGCAATGGACACATATATGCATTTATATCAAATAGCAATGGACACATATATGCATTTATATCAAAATCCGGAACATGAACAAGGACTATCCTGCTCACGGCAGCCACAAAAGGAAGGACACCAAACTGCAGCTAAGGGAAAAATGAAACTTCATGCTTACTGGAATAACCAACAGAATCCGTAAGGGTTAATATAAGTTCACAGCAGTAGCTAAGGCTCTAAACAAAAACAACATCTAATAAAATTGTTCTTATCAATTTTAAGCTATCTGAGACTTGGTTCAGGTGGTACCAATTGGTAAGTTTCCATGGCAGCAAACTAATAAAGTTAAGTTATAACCACTAATACTCTAAACATCGCTTATCTAATGATTTGCGCTCTTAAACTCATCTCTTGCAAGCTGCTACACACCCAATCAAATGAAATGCAGCCACCCACTGCTGTACAGAAGGAAAGACCCGAAATCCAAATCCTGAAGAACCCAATGAACACATAGCAATGTGTACAATTACAAATAGTATAGAATTTGCTACTGGAACCCAACAAAAGTAGCAATCCTGCTTCAGGTTTAGTACTACGGCAAGGAGCAAAGAAAAACCAATTTACCAAAAACCTACATGCTCCACATACTAATCCCCCTCATGTTCTTTCTTTGAAACCCACGGCAGCAAGCCTTAAACAACAATCTCCATAACAAAATTCAGAAACAAAACGAAACAAAACTCCTGGAAATCCGAAATTCCTCACGGCACATTCACAAATCAAGAGATACTCTAAATCAAAGGCTCGAAACTATCTTACCGCAGGTGAGGAGCGACTTACACTTCGTTTCTTGGACTTACACTCCGAATTAGGCAGCTAGGGCTTCGGGAGAACTCGGGCTCTTGACCTCTCCTTGCGCCCACTTGCTCTTCTCGACGAGGGGATCACGAAGGTGAAGGAGATCCTCAGAGTTAGCCACTCACCGGCGCCAGAGACGTGCCCTAGCCTTTTCTCTGTTTCCGTCCGAGAAGAGGAAATCGCGGCGTCGGGAGCAAAGAGGAGGAAAAGATTTTTAGGGTTCGGGAAAATAAAACAATTCCTTTTTAAAACTAGGGTTTCATTATCAACTATACCTTAAATAATTTTACTATCTATTCTTAAACAAAACCGCCCGCAGCACACTTGGTTTGCCAGGTTCTAACCAAGTCAGAGATCTTGGCTTCGATTCCTTAGCCGCACACTTTTATTTCCAATTTTTTTAATGTTCCTAACTACTAGTTAAATATATATCGCTCCATATATGATTAACAAAACATCCGTAGACCAGATGGTTGGGCTGAGTTCGTTAAGACTCGGGTTCGGGTCCGTGATCTTGGGTTCAAAACCCGGCTTCAACATATATTATTATTATTATTATTATTATTTACTTCTTCCTCTTGGTAAAAATACCAAACGAACTCCAAAAATTATGTAAAAATACTCTAAAAATCTAGAGAATTTTTCTATAGCATTTCAAAATATTTTTGAATTATTTTTGGAGCTCAAAATGAGGAAATTTGGGTCGTTACAATTCCCCACACCTTAGAAAAAGTTCGTCCTCGAACTTAGAATAATTCTAGATCTCTCTGTCTCATACTGTCCTTACGCTCCTAAATAATTTTCTCATGCTTCTGGTTTTAAATAACTTTCACTAATGGTACTCTTTGTTCCTTAGTCTCTTAACTTCTCGGTCCTCTATCATTCATATCGAATCATATCCATTATTGGTCCTTGGAAGGCCTGTTATAAAGTCTCTGGAGACCATAGGTGCACTGGTCACATCAAATGACATGACTACAACTTCGTAGTGTCCATATCGGATACTGGAAGCTGTTCTGGACTCTTCATTCTCCTTTCACTTTCAACTGATGGTTCCTAGAACGCAGATCGATTTTAGAGAACACTATTGCCCTCTTTAGCTAATCAAATAGATTATCTATTCTGGGAAGAGGGTACTAGTCCTTAACTGCTACTTTGCTCAGTGCTCTAAAATCTATGCACATCCGCATAGATCTGTCTTTCTCCTTAATGAACAACTCTGGAGCTCCCCGCGGTGAATGACTAGGGCGGATGAAACCCTTGTCAAGTAGCTCCTGAATTTGTTCTTGTAACTCTCTTAGCTCTGCTAGAGAAATTCAATACAAAGCTTTTGAAATTAGGTTGGTGTCAGGAAACAACTCAATTTCAAACTTTACTTCTCTGTTGGGAGATAGTCCAGGTAGCTCTTCTAGAAATACCTCTGGATATTCACAGACTACCCGAACATCTTCCTGCTTGGGCCTTTCTTGTTATCATTGTCCTTCTAGTTCTAATTACTTAACTGGGGCTTCTGACTCCCCACTGTCTTGTCCTCTATCTTAACATCTAGTTATGCCAAGAATAATACTTGATATCTTCTCTATCCTTTCTAAACATACTTATGTATATATGAATATAAGAGAAACAAAACTAAAATTGTCTCTATTCTTTCTAAGCATATGTATCAAAACATAGAAAATTAAAACATGAATTTTCTTCTTTCCTAAGCACATATAAGCAGATACTCTATACTGCAAATAATAAAGAAAGCATAAAAGAAAATTAAATACTTTCTTACTTGAAGATGACAAGGATGGTGCTGATATGTGATGCTAGAGAATGGGAACTGCTCTAATACCAACTGCAACGACCACCCTTCTTACTACTACTACTACCTAAGAGTGACCGTTACTTAACTAATAACTCTACTTAACCAGTATGATTAAAATCACAAGAAAACCCTACCGAAAAATTTCGGCAAAATCTCCCCTGTACCGGTGACCTTAAACTGACATACATACATAATATACACAGCCACAGGCGGCTGGAACATGTAACAGATTCTCACGCAGTTTAATAAATCCAAAACAAAAGAGAACAACACCAGAAATCATCACACAAGATTACAATTCTTCTACTATGTCCTAATCACATCAAAATAACAAATACTATCTCAAATACTCCTAACATAGCAAAAGACAATGGAAACTAAAATAAAACTTCTTTCCTAGTCCCAAGGCTTCCATAGTCCTGGCATCACACATCCTTCGAACACCTCCTTGTCGCCTTCCTTTCTATATCTTTTCCTTTCCTGTATCTGCAGTAAGAGGAAATGCAATCTATAAGCAAAATTTGCTTAGTAAGCACTATCTAACTGACAAAATCACGAATGTGCATGTATACGAAAAGAACTAGAAACTATATGCTCTAAAGAGAAATAAAGTATAAACATAACTGCTCATGTCAAACTAATAGCAAAGAAAAGCTAAGGAATCTACTCATGTAATTCTAATAGCTAATCATGCTGCTCATCTAATAGGTAAACATGAAAAACTACTCATCTACTAGATAAACATGGTAGAATAAAGAACTAAACTTGCTGATTTTTAGAATAAAGTGAAACATAATTCATCTGTTCTAAACTTATTCTTTAATTCACTTGTTTAAAAATTATCCTTTAATACTTTATACTTATGTAAAACTTGCTTTACTTGTTCAAAAACTTATACTTATAATACTTCAAAATAGTAATCAACTTCTTCTTGGGCCCGACAACTGTACTTGCTTTTACTTTTGTAACGACCCGACCCATTTGGCGGCCCATTTGGCGACCCTCAGGTCGTCGACCGTCGACCGTCGGCTGTTCTAAACCTAGGGACGACTATGGGAGCCCAGCCCAAGGACAACTGAGAGTCCAGTACAGTGCCACTGATAAAAGTAAAATACTTGTTATCTTTTAATACTTCTAATATATAATGTCTCGGCATTTTAATAAGCACCTTATATGCCAAAAATCCCTAAAGTCCTGACTTTGGGATTACTTAAGGCCTTGGCCTTTTCTTTCTTTTCTTAATCTTTCTTATACTTTTCTTATAAAAGTATGCTTCTTACAAAACTGAAATGTTCAAACAAACTCTAACACTGCAATGCTTAAACAAAATCTGCATACAAGTTTAAACAGAAATCTGCATATTAAGCTTAACTAAAATCTGCATATTAAGCTTATCTAAAATCTGCATACTAAGCTTATCTAAAATCTGCATACTAAGCTTAACAAAATCTGCATACTAAGCTTATCTAAGATCTGCATACTAAACTTATCAAAAATCTGCATCTTAAGCTTATCTAAAATCTGCTACCACACCTAAATCTATTCCTTCTAATCTGTCCGGAAATTCTGCAGTCAACCCAAGGAATACAATGCACACTAGGAACCTTCTTTAACACTTTGAAAATCCATTTTATCTACTACAAACCGAAACCTCACAGCAAGCTTCAAAAAAACTGTTTGTGCATGGTAGAATATAGGCTACAATTCTAATTGTTCATGATACATACAACATGGTTGTTGGACAAAAAGATGAAACTCCAAACCTAGCATTCTTCACATGAACAACACAATTGGTTTCGTACTCATTACTGATTGGAATGCCTTTGGAACAGCTGACGATAAACTAGAATTGTATGCTTTCTTAGGGTGTATATTGATCTAGATGCATAAAGCAATCCCAAGTGTTAGTTAATTCTAGTTTCTTCATTAACCATCTTATAACTCACACATCAATTCCAATTGTCCAGCAAACTGAAACCAACTCAGAAAACAACCAAGAGATCTAAAATGCACTAAAGTTCTGCATACTATGCTACAAAAATCTGCTAGCAATACTTATGAAAATCTGCGTACAATACTTATAAAGAAAACCTGCACTATAAATACATGGCTGCTCATGCTTATTAAAATAGCAAGGAAAACTAACTGTATACTCCAATTTAAAGAACTATTAGAAGCAATGGACACATATATGCATTTATATCAAATAGCAATGGACACATATATGCATTTATATCAAAATCCGGAACATGAACAAGGACTATCCTGCTCACGGCAGCCACAAAAGGAAGGACACCAAACTGCAGCTAAGGGAAAAATGAAACTTCATGCTTACTGGAATAACCAACAGAATCCGTAAGGGTTAATATAAGTTCACAGCAGTAGCTAAGGCTCTAAACAAAAACAACATCTAATAAAATTGTTCTTATCAATTTTAAGCTATCTGAGACTTGGTTCAGGTGGTACCAATTGGTAAGTTTCCATGGCAGCAAACTAATAAAGTTAAGTTATAACCACTAATACTCTAAACATCGCTTATCTAATGATTTGCGCTCTTAAACTCATCTCTTGCAAGCTGCTACACACCCAATCAAATGAAATGCAGCCACCCACTGCTGTACAGAAGGAAAGACTCGAAATCCAAATCCTGAAGAACCCAATGAACACATAGCAATGTGTACAATTACAAATAGTATAGAATTTGCTACTGGAACCCAACAAAAGTAACAATCCTGCTTCAGGTTTAGTACTACGGCAAGGAGAAAAGAAAAACCAATTTACCAAAAACCTACATGCTCCACATACTAATCCCCCTCATGTTCTTTCTTTGAAACCCACGGCAGCAAGCCTTAAACAACAATCTCCATAACAAAATTCGGAAACAAAACGAAACAAAACTCCTGAAAATCCGAAATTCCTCACGGTACATTCACAAAACAAGAGATACTCTAAATCAAAGGCTCGAAACTATCTTACCGCAGGTGAAGAGCGACTTACACTTCGTTTCTTAGACTTACAATCCGAATTAGGCAGCTAGGGCTTCTGGAGAACTCGGGCTCTCGACCTCTCCTTGCGCCCACTTGCTCTTCTCGACGAGGGGATCACGAAGGTGAAGGAGATCCTCGGAGTTAGCCACTCGCCGGCGCCGGAGACGTGCCCTAGCCTTTTCTCTGTTTCCGCTCGAGAAGAGGAAATCGCGGCGTCGAGAGCGAAGAGGAGGAAAAGATTTTTAGGGTTCGGGAAAATAAAACAATTCCTTTTTAAAACTAGGGTTTCATTATCAACTATACCTTAAATAATTTTACTATCTATTCTTAAACAAAATCGCCCGCAGCACACTTGGTTAGCCAGGTTCTAACCAAGTCAGAGATCTCAGCTTCGATTCCTCAGTCGCACACTTTTATTTTCAATTTATTTTACTGTTCCTAACTACTAGTTAAATATATATCGCTCCATATATGATTAACAAAACATCCGTAGACCAGATGGTTGGGCTGAGTTCGTTAAGACTTGGGTTCGGGTCCGTGATCTTGGGTTCAAAACCCGGCTTCAACATATATTATTATTATTATTATTATTATTATTTAATTCTTCCTCTTGGTAAAAATACCAAACGAACTCCAAAAATTGTGTAAAAATACTCTAAAAATTCCTAAAAATCTCTAGAATTTTTCTATAGCATTTCAAAATATTTTTGAATTATTTTTGGAACACAAAATGAGGAAATTTGGGTCGTTATAGAATAGGACCATTAGAGGTCGTTTCTTTTATACTGACTTTATAAAGGAACAAAGACCTCAGTTATTATGGAAGTGTATGCTCTTAATCCTAATATAATAACAAGCACATATATTTGATATTTATTTCTTTAATTTATCAATGGGTGAGATTTAGTTCGATAAATCAATAAGCCCGATAAGTTGGGAAATGATATCATTTATATTGTGTGTTGTTGATTATACAAGGAAACTGTGTCCTAGTAATCTAGGTTGAGAATGTCTCCAAGAGGAGCTCATAAGGATTGTCATATTAAACTCTGCAGGTGGACTTAGTCCGACATGACGATAAGGTTGAGTGGTACTACTTTTGGACTAAGATATTAATTAAATGAGTTGTCAGTAACTCACTTAATTAGTGGACATTCGACATCTTAAACACAGGGAGACTAACACACTCATAATAAGAAGGAGCAGAAAATGTAATTTGGGATTGGTGCGGTAGTTCAATAATAGTTCTTTAGTGGAATGAATTATTATTGATAAAATTAAGTTGTGTATTCGAGGCGAACACGGGATGCTTAATTTTATTAGGAGACCAAAACCAATTCCTCCTCTCGGTCCCTATCGTAGCCTCTTGTATATAGAGATTTATACCCACCACATGCCCACCTTCTTACCCATCCAATGGGGTCGGCCAAGCTAGCTTGGAACCCAAGCTAGGGCCGGCCAAGACCAAGTGGATGAGCCAAGTTGGTGGTCGGCCAAAGCTTGGGTCCCAAGCTTAGGTAGCCGGCCACTAAAATATTAAAAAGGATTTTTATTAAAATTATTTCTTATGTGGATATCATGGTTTTAAAAGAGAGTTTAAAAATTAAAATTTTCCTTTTATAACTTTCTACAACAGATTAAGAGAAGAGATTAATCTCTTTCTTTATTTGTAGATTAAAAAGATGGTTTTAATTTTTAGTAAAAACTTTCTTTATTTGTAAATCATCTACATGTTTAAAAGAGAGTTTAAAATTTGAAATCTTTCCTTATTTGTTGATTAAAAGGTGGATTTTAAATTTTAAGAAAACTTTCCTTTTTAACCATGTTCATGATTTAAAAGAGAATTTAAAAATTAAATATTCTCTTTTATAAGTTTCTACAAGAGATTAAGAAAAGATTTGATATCTTTCCTTATTTGTAGATTAAAAGAAATTTTAATTTTTAGAGATAACTTTCTTTTTATCCACATGTTTAAAAGAAAGATTTTAATTTATAAAATTTCTTTTTTACCAATCAGGGATTAAAATTACTGGAGAAATTTTTTAAAAATTTCTGGAAACAAATTAGGAAGTTTTAATTAATTAAAACTTTCCTTGTTTTGTGGAGAAGAGTGGCCGGCCAAATAAATTGGAGAAGGAAAAATTATTTTTAATTAAATAAATTTTCCTTTTCATGGCAAAAGAATTAAGGAAGTTTTTATTTAAATTTCCTTATTTGCCAAGACCAAGGATTATAAAAGAGGGGGTAGAGGTGCCTTCATGGTGAACGACTCTATTCTATTTTCTCCCTCTTTTCTTCCTTGGTGTGGCCGGCCCTTCTCCTTTTCTCTCTTCCTCTTGTGTGGCCGAAATCCTTTATCTCTTGGAGCTTGGAGGAGGTGGCCGGATCTAGCTTAAGGAAGAAGGAGAGAAAGCTTGCATCCCTTGGAGCTTGGTTGGTGAATAAAGTTCTTCTTCCTTTAGAAGATATGCTTGGCCGAAACTTGAAGGAAGGAAGAAGAAGGTGCCTTGGTGGTTCTCGTCTCGGAAGATCGTTGCCCACACAACATCCGTGATTAGAAGAGGAATACAGTAGAAGATCAAGAGGTCATTATCTACTAAGTAAGGTATAACTAATATAGTTTTCCGCATCATGTTAGTTTTATCTCCATGTAAAAATACCAAATACAAGAGGCATGCGATTCTAGTATTTCGAATTAGTTTTCGATGTTGTGTTCTTTTATTTTCTTTTCCTTGTGATTTGATTGTTCCTTTTGGTTGACCTAAAGTTATTTAAGGAAATTAAATATTAGCTTTCCTTAAAAGGCTTTGTCTATGCGATGGTGGTTGTTCCCATATCCAAGAAGGTCATATATCTCACCATGCAGTCCTGGAAGCCAATTTTAGAAATTAATATTTAATGGAATTAATAACCTAGGTGATTTGGATCGAACGTGTTACGTTCCGCAGGAGATCCAAGTCTAAACCTAAAAGAACAAATAAATTAAACTTAGGATCAAACGTGTTAAGTTCCGCAGGTGATCTGAGTTTAATTTAAAAGAACACATGGTAGCTAGGAAAAGGTTCAGACCTTTGTACAAAATTTTTGTACAGTGGAATCATTAGGTTTTCCGAGTAGCAACCAACATGTTCACTACTGTAGCTACAGTTACATTGTTGCTCCTTTCTTCTCTACTTCGTTCGTTTGCCATTGGTAGCTGACTTGAGCGTCGGAGGGCCATCCCCGGGGAACTCTTTCCCGGCTCGGCACTAACTGTTAGCTAGAGCCCTAGAGCCAATAATTTGATGATTGTATTTTGGACTTGTTGTATCATATTCTATATAAATAAAGGCATTTGGTTTTTGGTTATTATACTTACTTGTATTGGTGCCAAATAAACTAAGTATAATAACATCATTGAGTAGAAGGTTCTTACCTATATCAATCGATTGGTTGAATCGATAGTGAGATGATATAGGGAACACTACTCTAAATCATTCCTAGTTGAGTATTAACATTCAGGGGCAATGTTAATGCAACAAGACTAGCATGTAGGTCAACTCGATGACTTGATCTCACAAGTCATGGATATGGAGATATCAAGTTGACACATGGGTATGCATTGGAGAATGTATACTGAATGACCCACCATGAGAAAGTATCATGGATTGTTATATGAGTGTCATATACTTTCTCATGTGACTATTAGTATGACTATTGGTCCTTAGACCTGAAGTCACCATGGTTCCCTACATAAGGAGTTATGTACTTTGGTTTCGTCAAACGTCACCCGTAACTGGGTGGACTATAAAGGCGATTACTGGGTAAATAACGAATTATGCAGAGGGATGTGAGTGATGTAGATAGGATATATCCCTACCATATGACGGGAGCGACATCGGTATTCTTGATAGAGTTAGACCACGAAGTGCATGGCCATGCCCAAATGAGTCAACATGAGATGTTGAGCTCATTTGATCGAGTGAGTCTACTTGGAGTTCAAGATTTAGATTGATTAGAGGATGACACGGTCTATGCCTCACATTGATCAATCTAGATGTCTATGATAGAAGGACAATGTCACATATTGTGAGGAGTCACAATTAGTAGTCACAAGGTGATGTTGGATCTCAACATTCTTGTAACTTGGGTAGCAATGATGTATTGTTAGATGTCGCTCATTGCTTATGTTTCTAAAGGAGTTTAGAAACATTGCCAACGTTACAAGAACCTATTGGGTCACACACAAAGAACAAGTGGATGGAGATTAGGTTCATATGATGAACCAATTGGATTAGGTTCATATGATGCACCAAGTATTGGATTCGGATTAATTCAAATTAGACTTATTGAGTTAGACTCAATTAGATTCAATTGTTGAATGAGTCTAATTTAAATTTGATTCTTTGAGTCAATTTATATTAATGAATTGAGATCCATTAAATTAAAATTGACTTGAACCAAATGTTGGTTTTAACTCAACAAGGAAGAGAATTGGTCAATTTTGACTTGACCAAATGGAAGTTGAAACATCAAGTTTGACTTGATGTATTGCCACATCATGAAGGTTGACTCATCCTACATGGCATGACTAACCTTGCCACATCATCTCCACCTCATAATGGTGTGCCACCTCATGGAGGTTACACATTTTATACCACTTAGTGTGGCCGGCCACATTAAATGAGGGGTTACATTGTGTGGCTGGCCACACTAATGTTGGTGGGGGGTTTTGTTTTGTGGTATTGATGAGTATTATTGATTCCATCTTCTTCCTAGTGTTCTTCCTCCTTCCTTGCTGTGGTGGCCAAGAGTTTCAAGCAAGGTGAAGAGGAATGTGTTGAGTTCCAAGAGAAAGGGTGAAGTGAAGGTCACAAAGGAGGGTACCTAGAGGAGTATGTGAGATTCCTTTTCTTTCTCTCCTTTCTCCCCTTTTAAATCCTACCCGAGAGTCCTAGAAAGTGCTAGCACACTTGTGGTTCTCTTCTTCTCCATCCTTGAGTGTTAGAGAACACTTCTTGTTCGTGTGGATATCACTAGAGAGTTGTCTACGTTGACAACTTCGAGATCCGGCGTACCGTTGGACGAGCGGGATTTGCGAGGGCACGCATCGAAGGTATAAAATATTTTCCCTTTGTAGATCTACTGTAGATCATAGTTTGAAACTCGTACTCATAGTTTTGAAATCTATCCTTCGCACGAGATCCAGTGGCATGGGTGATTCGGGGTTTCCGCGACGTGAAAAGCGGTTTTCGCGGCCCGAAAAATCCAACAGTGGTATCAGAGCCACGTGCGAAGCGAGTACGAGTTTAGATTCATATTTTTATGAAAAATTTAGATCTGTAAACTTTCTGTAAATTCATGTTTTTATAGTTTTAATGGGTATTTTTCTCGTAGAAGCGAAGCACAAGTGTTTAGACACTTGTAGGCTTCGACTACCGAGAAGAATTTTCTGAAACGGCAATGTTTCACCCCAAAACCTTTTGGGACGGCTTAGGCACTGTTAGATCGCAAAGGAACCCTCGCGATGGTTAGATCGCGGGTAGGGGCGCTGCCCCTGGCCCCGCAAGGGGATTCGTTCCGCGATTGCGCCCGAAAACGCTAAACGGGACCGCCGGGAAAAATTTACTCATAAAATTGTAAAAATTATGAAAATTATGAAAAAATATATAATTTAGAATTATATATTAATTTTGTGATAGTCATGGCCCAAAAGACCCAATGTGATTGGATTTGTGTTGTAATTCATAATACGGCCTGCGTGCCGTTATGTGATGTGCTGCTGTATTTTTATTTTATTCGCGACCTGCGCGTCATGCCTTTCTCTTATATTCTGGTTGTAAATTAGATTTAGACTCGAATGTAACTCGAGTTTCAAAATTGTAATGTAAATTTTGAAGCGGTGGAAGGTCCACACGAGACGGAGTTACGAGGAGGGCGCGATCAACACAAGGTGGTCAAACGAAGAAGCTTGAGAAGCTGTTGACCTTAGGTTGACCATCCGATCTTCTCATTGGCTTGAGAAGATCGTAGTAGGGCCATGACATTATTTGATTAATTATTTAATTAATTATTTTGTGTGTATGTGATGCATGCTAGTTAATTAAGTAATTAATTAGTGCCTTACGATTAGATTAGATCTAAATCGTGCACATGATGCACCCTTCGATTAGATTAGATCTATCGAGTATATGATACGCATCATCGTTTAGATTAGATCTAAAACGCGTCAACTCGTAATGCCTACCATACCGTGATACCTACCACTACCTCGATCGCATGTTGTTGTTGAATCTGGCAAAGCAGAGCAACACATACTATCTTGGTAGGGTACGGAGGGACAATCTTGGTCCCGCCTATCAACGCATGGGTGAGTACAACTCAATTAGATTGAGTATTCCTAGTTAACTCGGTTGGATCGAGTATAACTATAGGCATTCTTCCAACGGTTGAAAAGATAGGTCAAAATCACATATATATTAACTCTCGGGCGTATTAGCCAAAGCTAACTCGAGTTTTAATATAAATTCGGATTTTGATCCTATAAACAAGAGTTGCATAGAGATGTAATTGGTAATCGTTACCTACCGATCATACTAAGTCTTGGGCGTATTAGCCTAAGCTAACTCAAGGGTTAGTATGATGTGGATCTTGTCCTACATGAATTATAGAATTCAGTGGGAGTATCATTTAGTTAAAGGCCTAATTAAATGATTAAGAATATGATATTTATTTCTGCATTTATTTTTGTTGTAGAATTTCCATGACGTCAAACACGAACAACTTCTCTCTGCGTTCTGTCCTTAAGAAGGACAAGCTCAACGGAGCAAATTTCCTGGACTGGTACATGAACCTGAGAATAGTTCTCACCCAAGAACGTAAATTGTACGTTCTGGAGCAGCCCATTCCGGAGGCTCCTCCTGCCACTGCCACGCGAGCAGACCGAGATGCTTACAAGAAGCATCAAGATGACGCATTAGATGTGTCCTGTCTTATGCTCGCGACCATGAACTCTGAGCTTCAGAAGTAACATGAGTTGATGGGAGCTTACGATATGGTTGAACATCTTTGTCACCTATATCAAGGACAAGCAAGGCACTGGAAGAGGAACTCCAAAGAATACCTGGAAGATCTTACGAAGAAGAGAAATAAGATTTCTACTTCAGGTATACATGTTATAGAAGTCAACCTCTCTATTTCTTCATCGTGGGTATTAGATACCGGATGTGCTTCGCACATTTGTACTAATGTACAAGCGCTGAGAAATAGTAGGGCATTGACGAAGGGTGAGATAGACCTACGAGTAGGCAATGGAGCACGGGTTGCTGCTATTGTTGTAGGAACTTACCATCTATCTTTGCCCTCTGGGCTTGTACTAGAATTAGATGATTGTTGTTATGTGTCTGCTTTAACAAAGAACATTATATCTATTTCTTGTTTGGACAAGAAAGGTTTTTCGTTTATAATAAAGAACAAATGTTGTTCTGTCTATTTAAATGATATGTTCTATTGTAGTGCACTTCTGATAAACGGACTCTATATTCTAGACCTTGAGAGCCCTATCTATAACATAAATACCAAGAGGTTCAAATCAAATGACATGAACCAAACCTACCTCTGGCACTGTCGCTTAGGTCATATAAATGACAAGCGCTTATCCCAGCTCCATAAGGATGGTTTGTTGGACTCATTTGATTTTGAATCATATGAGATATGCGAGTCATGCCTACGAGGCAAGATGACCAAGACTCCCTTTAGTGGGCATAGCGAGAGAGCAACTGATTTGTTAGGACTCATACATAGTGATGTATGTGGCCCTTTCAATGTTGCTGCTAGAGGCGGTTATAGATACTTCATCACATTTACTGATGACTTCAGTAGATATGGTTATGTATACTTGATGACACATAAGTCATAATCCTTTGAAAAGTTCAAAGAATTCAAGAATGAAGTACAGAACCAGCTTGGCAAAAGTATTAAGATACTTTGATCAGATCAAGGTGGAGAATACCTTAGCCATGAGTTTCGTGACTACCTAGCTGAGTGTGGGATTCTATCCCAACTCACTCCTCCTAGAACACCACAGTGGAATGGTGTATCCGAAAGGAGGAATCGTACCTTATTAGATATGGTACGATCTATGATGAGTCACACAGATCTTCCGACATTCCTTTGGGGCTATGCTCTAGACACGGCAGCTTTTATACTCAACCGAGTTCCATCAAAGGCCGTGATAAAGACACCATATAGGATATGGACTGGGAGAGATGCCCAGGTGTCTTTCATAAGGATTTGGGGTTGTGAGGCTTACGTTAGACGTCAAGTCTCAGACAAATTAGGACCCAAATCTGACAAGTGCTACTTTATTGGATATCCCAAGGAAACTAAGGGATATTACTTCTACATTCCCAGTCAGCACAAGGTAGTTGTGGCAAAGATTGGGGTCTTTCTAGAAAGGGACTTTGTTTCTAGAAAGACTAGTGGGAGCGCGTTCGATCTTGAAGAAGTTCAAGATGCGAACAATATCACTGATGCCTCGATGGAAATTGAACTGGAACCACAAAGTGTTGTGGATGATGATGTTCCACAAAGAGTTGAGGAACAACAACCAGTTCGAGTAGACATACCTCTTCGCAGGTCTGATAGGGTACGTCGTCAGCCTGAGAGATACTCATTTCTCTTGTCTGACCATGATGACGTTATGCTCATAGAGGATGAGCCTACCACCTATCAGGAAGCTGTGATGAGACCAGATTCTGAGAAATGGCTAGAGGTCATGAGATCCGAAATAGAATCCATGTACACCAACCAAGTATGGACTTTGGTTGATCCACCTGAAGGGGTAAAACCCATTGAGTGTAAGTGGGTCTTTAAGAGAAAGACTGACATGGATGGACTTATCTATAAGGGTCACTTGATAGCTAAAGGTTTCAAGCAGATTCATGGTATTGACTATGATGAAACCTTTTCTCCAGTAGCGATGTTTAAGTCCATTCGGATCATGCTTGCTATTGCAGCCTACCATGACTATGAGATATGGCAGATGGATGTCAAAACCGTGTTTCTGAATGGAAACTTACTCGAGGATGTGTACATGACACAACCTGAGGGTTTTGTAGATCCACAGCATACTAGCAGAGTATGCAAGCTGCATAGGTCCATTTATGGACTAAAGCAAGCTTCTCGGAGCTGGAATCTTCGATTTGATGATGCAATCAAACAGTTTGGTTTCATCAAGAACGAAGATGAACCTTGTGTCTGTTGGTGCAATATCCCTCAGGTCAAGGTTGACCTGGGTAACCAAGCTGAGTCTTGGTTTGGGTTTAGATGTTTGACAATAAGATATTGATTGAAGAAGAGTCAAGTAGGTCAAGGTTGACTGGATACTTGACTGGGAAGTCCTAACTGGGATGTTAGGCAAAATGAAAGTCCTGGTGAGTGAAGCCAGGCAGAAGAAAAGTCCTGGTGAGTGAAGCCAGGCAGAGGAAAACCCTAGTGAGTGAAGCTAGGCAGATGGAAACCCTGGTGAGTGAAGCCAGGTGAAAGTCCTAGTGAGTGAAGCTAGGCAGATGGAAAACCCTAGTGAGTGAAGCTAGGTGAAAGCCCTGGTGAGTGAAGCCAGGCAAGGGAAAATCCAGATGGATCAAGGATGATAAAGCTAGGTGAAAGCCCTGGTGAGTGAAGCCAGGCAAGGGAAAATCCAGATGGATCAAGGATGATCGGACATCTGGTGCTGGGAAGTCCAAGTAGGTCAAAGGATTGACTGGATACTTGGCAAGGAAGGAAGTCCAGATGGGTCAAGGTTGACCAGACATCTGGTGGAAGTCCAAGTAGGTCAATGGAGTGACCGGATACTTGGCACGACGAGTAAAAGTCCAAGTGGGTCAAAGGGATTGACCGGACACTTGGTGGGGAGTCCTGGCAGGTCAAGGGAGTGACCAGATGCGAGGCATGATGTACCAACAGGTCAAGGTTGACCGGATGTTGGTTAGGGAGGTTTGGAACTTGGTTTTGGGCAAAAACCAAGTGCTGGATCGATCCGTGGATCGATCCAGGCTGTGGATCGATCAGTGGATCGATCTAGATTCTTCCCAGCGAACAGAAAGCTTCTGGATCGATCCGTGGATCGATCCAGAGGTCCCGATCGATCAGCCGATCGATCGGGACGATGCTGCTTCGCGCGATAAGCGCTGGATCGATCCGTGGATCGATCCAAGCACATTTCCTGAGCACAGAGGCGCTCTGGATCGATCCATGGATCGATCCAAAGCCTCCCCGATCGATTCGGAACATTCGAATCGATCGGGATCCGACCGTTGCGTCGGGTTTAAAGCCGCAGGCGAGCGTGGTCTTCGGCATCTCTTTACGAGCTCTTCTCAGATTCATTCCAGCTCCTCCACAGCTCTCTACAAGCACGTGATCGCCAGTTCTTGAAGGTTCTTGGAGGCTTTCCAAGTCAAGAGGCGGATCTATTGCAAGAGGAAGAAGTTAGGGTTAGGGTTTTTACGGCACATCTTGTAAGCTTTTGCTTAACTTGTATTTCCCTTTCTTCTTCTTGTATTGAGAGTGTTGTAGGGCTTCTCCGCCTTTGGTAGTTACCATAAAGGAGTGTTATTCATAGTGGAGGGTGTGTGCGTTGGTGTGGATCCTTGGATTAGTCACCTCTTGTGAGGTGGATACCAAGTAAAATCCTAGTGTTAGCGTGTTTGTGTTTGTTTCTGTATTTTCCGCTGCACATCCAAGAAGAAACAAGCAACGCTAAGCAACGCCGAGCACCGAGCGAACGCGACGAGCTATTCACCCCCCCTCTAGCTACTTTTGGTCCTAACAAGTGGTATCAGAGCGAGGCCGCTCTTCACCGGAATCATCGCCGGAAGGGTCAAGCATAACAAGAAAAGCTAGAGGGTGAAGAAGTTGGAGCAAATTCTTCAAGTTCAAGATTTTATCAAGCTCAACTTCAAGATGCAATTCCAAGATGGACTTGGATTTGACACAAGGGTGGCTCCACCATACACTTCTACGAGTTTCGATTCTTGGAAATCAAGAATCGAAAATTTTCTTATGATGGAGATAGAGCAATGGTTTGCTCTAATGGAAGGCTTCAAGGCTCCAAGAAATTCAAAGGGCAAAGTTCTAAAGAAAAGCAAATGGAGCCCGGAGCAAGTCCAAAGGTGCGAGGCAAATGACAAAGTGACCAAGCTTTTGGTCAATTTATTGCCAAGCATCATCCTTTGCAAAATTGGAGAGTTTGAAGATGCAAAGGAGCTATGGAGCAAATTGGCCAAGCTTCATGAAGAGATCCCCTCCACTGTACAAGATCATGAAGAATCCAGAGAGGGTGACTCTTTGGAGCAAGACCAAGAGGAGGACTCCGAGGTTGAGAGATGTTCAACCTCCGAAGAAGAGGAAATCCAAGAAGCTTCATCCTCAAGGGAATGCAACGAAGGGAACAAGGAGGGAGCATACTCCTTGTTTCATGTTCAAGATGATGAAGCCTCCACCTCTAGAATTGAGGGGGAGCAATCCTTGGTGACACCGGAGCAAGAAGAAGAAGAAGCTTCTACATCTGGGTCAAGAGAAGAAGAGGAGGAAGAAGCTTCTACCTCCAAAAGTCAAGAAAAATCAAATGGAGGAGCAAGTGCCATCCCTACACAAGAAGGTATAAATGTTTCAATTAAAAATAAAAATCATATAATATGTTTTGAGTGTAGGGAAAGTGGGCACTACAAGAGCAAGTGTCCCAACTTGGCCAAGAAGAAGGGTCAAGTGACGAAAAAGGGCAAGGAGAAGCCCAAGGAGACCACCCCCGGGACAAAGAAGAGCAAGGAGCACATTGTGTGCTTCTTGTGTCAACAAAAAGGGCATTACCGAAGTCAATGCCCTAAGGGGAAGAAGGTGGTCAAGGCTCAAGGAGGCACTAGGCAAGGGGGAGCCTCCAAGGTAAAGAAGAAGGTAACATTTATTGAGCCTACCCCTTTACATTATGGTAAAAAGCATGATGGTTCTAACTTTTATCATTTTAATGCGATTTACCATAAGAATAGGAAGCATGAGGGCTTTAAGGAAAAGCATGTGGCCCTACATGCCAAAACTACTATCCCTAAGGCTAGGAATGTAGGTAAAAACCTAGGCGATAACTCTAAGGATGTAAGATACAAGCCTAGAAACAAAAATGCTCATGAACTTAATGGAAAACCAAAAACTAAGGACTTAGTGATGGAAAATCAAGTCTTGAGGTCAAGACTTGATAAAATGGAAAAGACCCTAAAAGGATGGAAAATATCCTATTAGGGCAAAATGAGCATAACCTAGGTTTAGGGGTACAAAAGTCATCCAATGGCCATAGAGGTTTGGGATACAAACCAAAGGCTAAGAAGGATGTGCCCTCTTACCATAGAGTTCCATATAGTTATGGAACAAACCCTAGGTCTAGTGGTCAAGCCAAGAATACTAGGGAAGTCATCCCTAAGAGTATTTTTGCAATAAATGTGACTAAAACTTCTAAGAAGTCTAAGAAAGTCACAAACAAGGTCACAAGGGAGGTTATCCCTAGAGTTGACCTAGAAAATGTGACCAAGGCTTCTAAGAGGCCCAACAAGGTCACTAGGAAGGTATCTAGGGAAGTTATCCCTAGTGAGTACCTAGAGCATCCAAGGAGCACCAATAGGTGTTGGGTTCCTAGGAGCATCTTCTCTACCCCATAGATGGGTTAGAGAGTGTCAACTCCGATTAGAAGGGTAGTTTACCCAACTTTGAGGAAATTGACACTCAAGGAGCATTTTCAAGGTTTTAGTTAACCTTTGAAAATGAAATGGAATTAATGATTACTCCTTGAAAGAGTAAATGTGCCAAATTGGAGAAGTATTGATTTTATCTTAAATGGCACATATTGGAAAATTAATAAGAACTATCAAGTTGGGTTTGTGGTATGTTCTTAGGCAATTTAAGGCAATCCGGGCCTTAAATTTAAAAGTGCTACTCTTGAGGAAAAATGGAATATGCCAACATTTGAGGACATGTTTATTTTAATTGGCATAAATTAATCAAGGGAATAAGAAATGCAAACTTAGGCTTTGGCATTTTCTTGAAGCACTTTAGGGCAATCTAGGGTTTAAGTTTTAGGATTAGCTAAGATTAATGATACTTAGATAGGTAATCTAGGTATATTTTATTTATGCTAAACCATGCCATGATTGTTTGCTCATAATATGCCATGACATCATATTTTATCTTATTTGGATTTTGCATTCATGACTTATCATGAAAAATACAAAAATACCATGTCATGCCATACATACATCATGTAGTTATAGAAATCTTTCTTTTGAAAGCTATTTTATTTTGATGTATGCCATAACATAATCATGAATTAAGTTTAATTCCTTGCAATTAAGGACGAATGTCATTTAACAACACTTATTAACAAGTGACATCCTAGGTGGATGTCTAATATCTCTAAAATGCCTAGATAGATATGCATGATCCCTAAATTAGGGCAAAACCAAAATCTACATCTCACAAAGACTATAAGGTGACTTATATGTGTTTTAGTGCACATTAGATACAAGTGAGATGTTAGGATGATGAACAAAACTCAAGATGTTGATTTAGTGCATTCTTTTGAGTTTTAGGTTCATCAAAACACATAGTTATGTGTTTTCCCATCATTGGGAAAGCTAATGTACAAGTCATGTGCATTAAGCCCAAGGAATGTGATGGGATATTGGTTTTGAAAATGTTTTTAAAATGTTTTTGGAAAACCTTGGTGAAGGCTATCTTTTGATAGTAATCACCATTGAATAGTTAGACACAAACTTGAAGAAAAACACTAAAGTTTTTGCAAGTTTTCAAGTTTGTGTCAATCTTTGAAAATATGATGTATTTTCATAGAAAACTACTTTTCCATGATTAAGTATGCCCTAAATAATGTCTACACGAAATTTCATAATTTTTGGATTTTTGTAGAATTTTCTAGGGGTTTCTGAAGTTGACTGAAATGGAATTTCAGCAACTATCAGAGCTCCGATCGATCCATGGATCGATTGGAGTTCCATGAATCGATCCATGGATCGATTCAAATGGCAATTCCCGCGATCAGAAGCTCGCTGGATCGATCAGCCGATCGATCCAGGGAGTCTGAATCGATCCGTGGATCGATTCAGAAAGGTTCAATCGATTGGAACCCAACTCCAATCGATCCAAGTTGCTGATTTTGGCTGGGAAGGCCTGATTTCAGCATCTTTGAACCTCTTTGAGTCTAGGTAACCATTCCAAACCCCTTAAATACATTTGTATACATACAAAGGGTGTTTTCATGTTGAAAACAAGGATGGATTGGTTAACGAAGACTAAGTAGAAGTTTAGGTTGAGGTTGTTTCAAATTTTGAATATTTGAACCTCAAAACTTCCACATTTGGGTTTCCTAATGGTTTAGGGATTCCAAGTCATTGTTGGTGCAATGACAGAAGTTACCACCATGTCTTTAGGGGGAGGGACTCTTTAAAGACATGAAAATTATTTTTCATGAACCTTGGAAGGTGGTTAACCTTCTGTTGTGAACTTGCTCAAGGTTGAGCATTTAAACTTGAAATGGGGAGAAATGGGGAGTGGATATCCTCATTATTTCAAGTGGACACTCATGTGGTAGATAATGCTCAAGGTTGGGTAGTTGTCTACATTGAGGGAGAAGTTAAGGATAAATGAAGGGTATGGGACCTTCATTATCGTGTTGATCACAACGAGTGATGTTGTGAACAACGATGAGCAACTCTTCAGGGGGAGAGTCTTCAACAAATGGATTTGTTGAAGTGTGCCCAGAATTGGAGCATCGGTTGATGTGTGTCCAACGATGGGTTGATGTGTGCCAATAGGGGGAGAATGTATGGTTAAGCTTAGTCCTTCATTACCTATGGGAAGGTCATAGGGGGAGAATGAAAGGACTCATGAAAGGGATTAAGTTAGGCCTTCATTATCTAGAGGGAGTTTGCCCTCTTAGGGGGAGAATGAAGAGCTTAATTTATGCTTTCATTACCTAGTGGCATGAAGAAGGAGGCTATGGGATTAGCCTAACTTACATATGGGATTGTAAGTGTTATTGTGGTATTGTCAAACATCAAAAAGGGGGAGATTGTTGGTGCAATATCCCTCAGGTCAAGGTTGACCTGGGTAACCAAGCTGAGTCTTGGTTTGGGTTTAGATGTTTGACAATAAGATATTGATTGAAGAAGAGTCAAGTAGGTCAAGGTTGACTGGATACTTGACTGGGAAGTCCTAACTGGGATGTTAGGCAAAATGAAAGTCCTGGTGAGTGAAGCCAGGCAGAAGAAAAGTCCTGGTGAGTGAAGCCAGGCAGAGGAAAACCCTAGTGAGTGAAGCTAGGCAGATGGAAACCCTGGTGAGTGAAGCCAGGTGAAAGTCCTAGTGAGTGAAGCTAGGCAGATGGAAAACCCTAGTGAGTGAAGCTAGGTGAAAGCCCTGGTGAGTGAAGCCAGGTGAAAGTCCTAGTGAGTAAAGCTAGGCAGATGGAAAACCCTAGTGAGTAAAGCTAGGTGAAAGCCCTGGTGAGTGAAGCCAGGCAAGGGAAAATCCAGATGGATCAAGGATGATCGGACATCTGGTGCTGGGAAGTCCAAGTAGGTCAAAGGATTGACTGGATACTTGGCAAGGAAGAAGTCCAGATGGGTCAAGGTTGACCGGACATCTGGTGGAAGTCCAAGTAGGTCAATGGAGTGACCGGATACTGCACGACGAGTAAAAGTCCAAGTGGGTCAAAGGGATTGACCGGACACTTGGTGGGAGTCTGGCAGGTCAAGGGTGACCGGATGCGAGGCATGATGTACCAACAGTCAAGGTTGACCGGATGTTGGTTAGGGAGGTTTGGAACTTGGTATTGGGCAAAACCTCTTTGGATCGATCCGTGGATCGATCCAGTGGATCGATCGGTGGATCGATCTAGATTCTTCCCAGTGAAGCCGGATCGATCCGTGGATCGATTCAGAGGTCCCGATCGATCAGCCGATCGTCGCGGCTGCTTCGCGCGATAAGCGCCGGATCGATCCGTGGATCGATCGGAGCTCTTATCAGCGCTCGGATCGATCCATGGATCGATCCAGCCTCCGATCGATTCGGAACATTCGAATCGATCGGGATCCGACCGCGTCGGGTTTAAAGCCGCAGGCGAGCGTGGTCTTCGGCATCTCTTTACGAGCTCTTCTCAGATTCATTCCAGCTCCTCCACAGCTCTCTACAAGCACGTGATCGCCAGTTCTTGAAGGTTCTTGGAGGCTTTCCAAGTCAAGAGGCGGATCTATTGCAAGAGGAAGAAGTTAGGGTTAGGGTTTTTACTGCACATCTTGTAAGCTTTTGCTTAACTTGTATTTCCCTTTCTTCTTCTTGTATTGAGAGTGTTGTAGGGCTTCTCCGCCTTTGGTAGTTACCATAAAGGAGTGTTATTCATAGTGGAGGGTGTGTGCGTTGGTGTGGATCCTTGGATTAGTCACCTCTTGTGAGGTGGATACCAAGTAAAATCCTAGTGTTAGCGTGTTTGTGTTTGTTTCTGTATTTTCCGCTGCACATCCAAGAAGAAACAAGCAACGCTAAGCAACGCCGAGCACCGAGCGAACGCGACGAGCTATTCACCCCCCCCTCTAGCTACTTTTGGTCCTAACAGTGTCTACAAGGAGGTTGTAGGGGACATAGTTGTCTTCCTCATATTGTATGTGGATGACATACTGCTCATTGGGAAGGACATCCCTATGCTTCAGTCTGTCAAGACATGGCTAGGGAGTTGCTTCTCAATGAAGGACTTAGGTGAGGCATCCCGCATTCTAGGGATACAGATCTATAGAGATAGATCTAAGAGATTGCTTGGCCTAAGTCAGAGTACATACATTGACAAGGTACTCCTTCGGTTTGCCATGCAGAACTCCAAGAAGGGATTTCTGCCGATGTCACATGGCATGAGTCTTTCGAAGACTCAAGGTCCCTCTTCTAGAGAGGAGAGAGACAGCATGGATCAGATCCCTTATGCCTCATCCATAGGATCGATCATGTACACCATGCTATGTACTCGACCTGATGTCTCGTATGCTTTGAGCATGACGAGCAGATACCAGTCAGATCCAGGTAAAAGTCACTGGATAGCGGTCAAGAATATTCTTAAGTACTTAAGAAGGACTAAAGAATATTTCTTGATATATGGAGGTAATGATGAGCTAGCTGTAAAGGGTTATAGTGATGCTAGCTTCCAGACCGACCAGGATGACTATAGATCGCAGTCGGGGTTCGTGTTTTGTATTAATGGTGGTGCTGTGAGCTGGAAGAGTTCGAAGCAGGACATAGTAGTTGATTCTACGACAGAGGCCGAGTATATTGCTGCATCAGAGGCAGCAAAGGAGGCAGTTTGGATTCGCAAGTTCATCACTGAACTTGGGGTGGTTCCTAGCATTGCTGACCCCATTGAGCTCTATTGTGACAACAATGGAGCTATAGCACAGGCGAAGGAACCTCGCTCACACCAGCGGACCAAACACATACTACGGCGCTTCCATCTCATTCGAGAGATCATCGAGAGAGGAGATGTGAAGATTTGCAGAGTACCTACAGAGGCTAACATCGCAGATCCCTTGACCAAGGCTTTGGCACAGAGGAAGCATGATGGTCTATGAGTGTCATATACTTTCTCATGTGACTATTAGTATGACTATTGGTCCTTAGACCTGAAGTCACCATGGTTCCCTACATAAGGAGTTATGTACTTTGGTTTCGTCAAACGTCACCCGTAACTGGGTGGACTATAAAGGCGATTACTGGGTAAATAACGAATTATGCAGAGGGATGTGAGTGATGTAGATAGGATATATCCCTACCATATGACGGGAGCGACATCGGTATTCTTGATAGAGTTAGACCACGAAGTGCATGGCCATGCCCAAATGAGTCAACATGAGATGTTGAGCTCATTTGATCGAGTGAGTCTACTTGGAGTTCAAGATTTAGATTGATTAGAGGATGACACGGTCTATGCCTCACATTGATCAATCTAGATGTCTATGATAGAAGGACAATGTCACATATTGTGAGGAGTCACAATTAGTAGTCACAAGGTGATGTTGGATCTCAACATTCTTGTAATTTGGGTAGCAATGATGTATTGTTAGATGCCGCTCATTGCTTATGTTTCTAAAGGAGTTTAGAAACATTGCCAACGTTACAAGAACCTATTGGGTCACACACAAAGAACAAGTGGATGGAGATTAGGTTCATATGATGAACCAATTGGATTAGGTTCATATGATGCACCAAGTATTGGATTCGGATTAATTCAAATTAGACTTATTGAGTTAGACTCAATTAGATTCAATTGTTGAATGAGTCTAATTTAAATTTGATTCTTTGAGTCAATTTATATTAATGAATTGAGATTCATTAAATTAAAATTGACTTGAACCAAATGTTGGTTTTAACTCAACAAGGAAGAGAATTGGTCAATTTTGACTTGACCAAATGGAAGTTGAAACATCAAGTTTGACTTGATGTATTGCCACATCATGAAGGTTGACTCATCCTACATGGCATGACTAACCTTGCCACATCATCTCCACCTCATAATGGTGTGCCACCTCATAATGAAGTGAAGGTCACAAAGGAGGGTACCTAGAGGAGTATGTGAGATTCCTTTTCTTTCTCTCCTTTCTCCCCTTTTAAATCCTACCCGAGAGCCCTAGAAAATGCTAGCACACTTGTGGTGCTCTTCTTCTCCATCCTTGAGTGTTAGAGAACACTTCTTGTTCATGTGGATATCACTAGAGAGTTGTCTACGTTGACAACTTCGAGATCCGGCGTACCGTTGGACGAGCGGGATTTGCGAGGGCACGCATCGAAGGTATAAAATGTTTTCCCTTTGTAGATCTACTGTAGATCATAGTTTGAAACTCGTACTCGTAGTTTTGAAATCTATCCTTCGCACGAGATCCAGTGGCATGGGTGATTCGGGGTTTCCGCGACGCGAAAAGCGGTTTTCGCGACGCGAAAAGCGGTTTTCGCGGCCCGAAAAACCCAATACTAACGACTTGTGGTTGCAAGCTCATTTCGTTGGAGGTCCATGTCGTCTTCATTCAACATCCAGTCAACGTGAGCGCTACCTCCCTAGCGTCCGTCAACTTACTCTCGGACAGGATCAAATTTGGCGCCGTATGTGGGAACGCACCTGAATCCGAGCTGAGAAGATGGAGGAAGCTGGACGTCTCCACACCGTGACGCTCACTCCAGAGGAGCTCAATGTGCTCATTCAAGTACAAGCGACAAAGATAGTATAGCAACAACGGCAAAAGACAATAGCCAATCGGCTGGCGCAACAAGCAACGTCGGCCTCGGGAGGCCGGGCGGCGCACGAAGATCGGCCAGAGCAACTCTCCATATGGGGACAGAACAAGATGCCGACCGGGACTCCAGGAGAGGTTCCACCAGTGCCCATTCCGTTTCACTGACCGTTATTTTAGACACCCTCGGAGATTGCTCAGGCCAACCAGGACAGGGGCTCTTCTTCATACGAGGCTCCCGTGCAGGACGCAAGAAAGGGCAAAGTGCCCCGAGCTGACTTGTTGCTCGAGCGGATCAGCCGACAATTCTCTGAGACCATTCTGCAGGATCCTCTGCCGAAACACTACGCTCCCTTGGCGATCGGAGAATATAACGGGTCGACCGACCCGGACGACCATTTCGGTAAGTTTGATAATGCCACTACTCTTCATCAGTACACAAATGGAGTCAAGTGCCGAGTTTTCCTCACCACTCTCTCTGGCTCGGCGCAACGATGGTTTCGGAGGTTGCCGGACGGGTCGATTAGAAGCTTTAAAGACTTCCAAACAGCTTTGCTTCACTACTTCGCGAGCAGCAGACGCTATCATAAAATAAGTGTCAGTCTATTCTCCATGAAGCAGGGCCCGAGGAAGACTCTCCGAGCCTACATCCAGCGCTTCAACCATGTGGCAATGGATATCCCCTCAGTCTCGTCCGAGACCATGATGAACGCGTTCACTCAAAGGCTCATGGACGGGGACTTCTTTCGATCGTTCGTCAGGAAGCCGCCCCACGACTACGACCACATGTTGAAAAAGGCCAATGAGTACATAAACGTGGAGGAAACCCAAGCGACCAGAAGGAAGGAGGTTCCATCCGAACCATTGGCGCCAACCGAACGATGGTCATCGCCCAGCCATCAGCCGCCAAGAGGACCACGAGCCAAAGGAGTGTGTCCCCACCAGGAAGCACGGTCACACGTCGTCCAGCATGTTGTCGTCGAGCGACCGAGACCCAAGGGGAAGGTATGGACCCCTTTGTTCTGCTCGTTCCATCACTCTGCAACTCACAACACCCGCGGATGTCGCGGATTCAACCCGGTCGCCCAATCGGTGCATAGGAGCTATCGTCGCCGATCCCCCTCTCTTGACCGGCAACACGAGTATCATCGTTCCGATCTACGAGAGGAAGCAAGGCGATCCCCAAGGCAGCCTCATAGGAGGAGCGCAAAGCCTGCGAGAGTCGAGCGTGAGTGAAACAGGTCGTCCGCTCAGGAGGAGGAGAACAGGAGCAATGCTGCTCGAGGGGACATCAACATCATAGCCGGCGGGCCGACCGGTGGGGATTCCAACCGAGCTAGGAAGTCACACGCTTGGCGGTTAGAAATCCATGGGGTGGGTTACAGCCGGGAGCAGGCCAACGGACCCGAGATCAGCTTCGACCCCCGTGATCTTGAAGGAGTTGAAGTGCCGCACAACGATGCACTCATTATTCGAGCGGTAATCGCCAATTACACTATTCACCGTATATTCGTTGACACAGGTAGCTCGGTCAATATCATTTTCAAGAAGGCATTCAACCAACTCCAAATTGGCCGAGGCGAGCTATTGCCAATGACGTGTTGGTGCGGTTAGCACTAACGGTCTAACTCAGATTTTGATGAATGACAAATCAGGTTAATTAAGTTAGGTTTGTCGTGATCTAACACTCTGATCGAGTGTGCAGGCTAAGTCCAGACAGGTCGATGGGTTGACCGGATGTCTGGCACGAAGTCCAAGCGGGTCGACGGGCTGACCGGACGCTTCGTGAGAAGTCTAGCTAGGTCAACGGGTTGACCGGATAGCTGACGAGAAGTCCAAGCGGGTCGACGGGCACCCCGGACGCTTGGCGAGAAGTCCAGCTAGGTTGACGGGCTTACCGGATAGCTGGCGAGAAGTCCAGACGGGTCAAAGGGTTGACCGGACGTCTGGCAGGTGAGTAAAGGTAAGTCACTGGAAGAGAGTGACTGTGAGGACGCGTTCCCGGGAAGGGAACATTAGGCGTTGATCCGGCTTAGATCTATTTCGGATATCTAAGTCGAGATCGTGACTAGATTCCGGTCTCGGAAAGACGGAATCTAAGTCATACTCTTTTTGTTAAACTATAAACTGAACTAACACTCTGTTTTACAGGTTATAAATTATATATTTACCTCGGACTAACCTTGTCTTGCAGGAGAAGAAGTTCTCTGGAGAAAGGTGGTCCGGGCGCCCGGAGGGGATCCAGGCGCCCGGGAGGAAAGTTTCATCCTATCGCGTCGTCGTCACGTGGAGCTCGCTGGTTGGACCTGCCACGTCTCACCAGGGCGCCCGGAAGGGATCCGGGGCGCCCCGAGCCTCATATAAAAGGAGGGTCAGGGGTGGAGCTCAAAACAACAACTGGAAAAGAAGATCTCCTACTGCTTGCTCTGCTGCTCTGCGCTCCTGCGACGCTAACGAAGTTCCGACAACACAATTATCCTTTTCGATTCATTTCTTTGTCGGTATTCCTTTTCATTAGCATTTCCTGTACGTAGTTTAACTCTTATCGAAGATTTTTTTTTATTCGATATTCACCCCCCTCTCTATCGAAACATCATGATCCAACAAGTGGTATCAGAGCAGGTACCGCTCTGATTTGGTGCAACCACCAATCAGGCATAGGGGGTATTTTTTTAAAAAAAATTAGATATCGTTGATCTTTCATTTTTTCCCTCCAAAACTGTTTTTGAAAAATACATCGTCATCTTTTCACCACTGCTTAGTATTGACAAAATATTACATTTTCAAAATTTTGAAATAATATTTTTTTATTAATATTTTTATTAATATTTTATTATTTTTCTCGAAATTAGTGCAATACTATATTTCTTTCTTCCCGCACTACTAATCCAAGACCAAGTCTTGACACCACTTTTTAGTTTTCCATCTTCAGCATTCAATGACTCTTCTAGAAGGACGGAACCCCCACGAACCACCACCATACGATCAAGATTTCAACTACTGGAAGCGATTAATGGAATGCTTCTTAGGAAGCTTAGATTTCGATTATGTGCTAATATTGAGAAAACCCTCTCAGGACTCGGAACTGAACAAAAATATAAGTAAAATTATTTGTAGTGTTTTACCTAACAATGTTTTATGCAGACTAGAAAAGTGCAAGAATGCGTGTGAGCTTTGGACCCAGTTGATCAAGCTTCATGAGAAGCTGTTGGAGTCGGACGATCAAGTCAAAAGCGAATCCGAACTCGAGTCAAATCCAACGGAGAAACCTGCTGAATTAGGGGTTGCGCTCAAGGTTAGTAATATTTACCAAAACACCCTTGCTAGTAGTAGCTTAAAATATGTGCATGTTAATTTGGATATGTCTGAAAGTATATGTGAAAATAACGTGCATGACAATACTTGTAAAAATACCCCTAGGATATTTTCTGATAAAATAAATATAATTAATTCAGAAAATATAGAAAATACCCCTAGGATATTTTCTGATAAAATAAATATAATTAATTCAGAAAATATAGAAAATACCCCTAGGATATTTTCTGATAAAACAAATATAATTAATTCAGAAAATCTGAAAATAACTAATAAATCTAAAAATTCGAATTTAAACCTAAACAAATTTGATAATTCAAACAAAAAATTAAATATTAAAGATAAAACTTATCTAATAAATTCCACTAATTATATCAACTTAAAAGGTAAAGAAAATATAAGGATAAACTCAAAAACTCTGATAAAGTCAAAACGGAATTTAACAAACTTGAAATTAAATGTTAAAGATAACATATTAAACAAAAATAATCTAGAAAATTCGAAATTAACAATTAATAACAAGCTAAAAAATAAACCTTTAAAGAAATATAATTCAAATAATTTAATTAATTCAAATTTAAAAATTAATAAAAACTTAAAATTTAAAAATAAGCTATTAAAGAAAGATAATTCAATTAACCTAACAAAATTGAAATTGAATGAAAATTTAAATATTAAATGCACTCTTTTAAAGAAAGATAATTTGACAAATTTAATTAATTCAAAATTAAAAACTTAAATTTAAAATTACAAATTAAACATTAAAACTTAACTAAAACCAACTCTAATTATACAAAAATCTTAAAAGGAAAGCCAATAAATCAGGGGGAGGCTCTAGAATAGCTGGCACCTCCGAAACTAACCTACCCGAAAGGGTAACCCAAACAAATCTACCCGGCAGGGTACTTAGGATTAATTAGAAAAGGGTTCAAGTTTAACTTGAAAAATGGCACTGGTGAAGTTTTGGATGATA
This sequence comes from Zingiber officinale, assembly GCF_018446385.1. Lineage (NCBI taxonomy): Eukaryota > Viridiplantae > Streptophyta > Magnoliopsida > Zingiberales > Zingiberaceae > Zingiber > Zingiber officinale. The sequence goes on from NC_055994.1 coordinate 78,887,589, forward strand.
GTATGTTAGGGAAGCTTAGTCTATGCATGTCTAGGAAGATATGGCTTCGACCTGGTGCATTTAGCTAAGTGGAACTAACTGAAACTACCCCTTACGGATCCTAACCATTTAGACCAAGGTTTTGAATTAAGTTCAGTGGATAGGACTATTTGGAAAACCTCGAAGGCATGGTTACTCTAATGATATCCAGGTGACTCACCATAGCCCAGAAGTTTATCCAAAAAATGTCTATTTGTTGAGCCCAAAGCTAAACCTGAATCTAACACAAAGTTAAACCAAACCCAATAATTGAATCAAATTCATCTCACAAAAATATATCATTCCTTGATTGAAAATTTAGATCGGGTGAGATAACTAAAGATCAAAATTAAAATTTTTTGAATTCAAACAAAATTTAAAATTAAGATTAAATTAAAATTAAAATTAAATCTTGAAATTTAAAAACTTTGTTTATAACTTAAAAATTATCTTAACTAAAAATTATTTTAAAAATTCTTTAAAAATTATTTTAAAAACTATTTAAAAAATACTTTAAAACCCATTTTAAAAATTCTTTAAACACTATTTTAAAAATACTTTAAAATTTTTTTAAAAAAATTCTTTAAAAACTATTTTAAAAATTCTTTAAAAATTATTTTTAAAAAACTATTTCAAAAATTCTTTAAAAATTATTTTTAAAACTATTTTAAAAATACTTTAAAAACTCTTTTAAAAACTCTTTTAAAAATTCTTAAAACATTATTTTAAAAATTATTTAAAAATTATTTCAAAAATACTTTAAAAATTATTATAAAAATTCTTTAAAAACTATTTAAAAAATTATTTAAAAGTTATTTTAAAAATTCTTTCAAAAACTATTTAAAAAATTCCTTTAAAAATTCTTTAAAAACTATTTTAAAAATTCTTTAAAAACTATTTTAAAAATTATATAAAAATTATTTTAAAAATTATTTAAAAATTATTTTAAAAATACTTTAAAACTAATTTTAAAAATTCTTTAAAAAAAATTTTAAAAATTCTTTAAAAATTATTTTAAAAATAATTTTGAAATAATTTTAAAAATTCTTTTAAAAACTATTTAAAAAAAATTCTTTAAAAAACCATTTTAAAAAATCTTTAAAAATTATTTTGAAAATTCTTTAAAAACTATTTTAAAATTCTTTTAAAAATTCTTTAAAAAACTATTATAAAAATTCTTTAAAAAATTATTTTAAAAATTCTTTAAAAATTCTTTTAAATTCTTTTAAAACTATTTTAAAAATTCTATAAAAAGTAATTTAAAAATAATTTAAAAAATATTTTAAAAATTCTATAAAAATTATTTTAAAAATACTTTAAAAATTATTTTAAAAATTCTATAAAATCTATTTTAAAAGTTAATTTAAAAATTATTTTAAAAACTTTTAAAACTCTTTTTAAAAATTCTTTTAAAAACTTTTAAAACTCATTTTAAAAATTCTTTTAAAAATTATTTAAAAATTCTTTTAAAAGTCAATTAAAAATTCTTTTAAAAAATATTTTAAATTATTTTAAAAATTATTTTAAATCTGTTTTAAAAATTGTTTTAAAATTCATTTAAAAATTATTTTAAAACTCCTTTAAAAATTGTTTTAAAAATTATTTTAAAAACTTTTAAAACTCATTTCAAAAAATTCTTTTAAAAACTTTTAAAACTCATTTTAAAAATTCATTTAAAAATTATTTTAAAAACTTTTAAAACTCATTTTAAAAATTCATTTAAAAATTATTTTAATAACTTTTAAAACTCTTTTTAAAAAATTCTTTAAAAAGTATTTTTAAAACTTTTAAAAATTCTTTTAAAAAAAATATTTAAAATTCTTGTAAAAATCATTTAAAAATTATTTTAAAAATCATATAAGAATTCATTTAAAAAATATGTTAAAACTCTTTTAAAAATTGTTTTAAAAATTCTTTTAATAAATTATTTTAAAAACTTTTAAAACTCATTTTAAAAATTATTTTAAAAAGTATTTAAAAATTCTTTTAAAAAATATTTAAAAATTCTTTTAAAAAGTATTTAAAAATTCTTTTAAAAATCATTTAAAAATACTTTTAAAAATTATTTAAAATTCTTTTAAAAATTATTTAAAAATCTTATTAAAATTATTTTTAAAATTTTATTTTAAATTTTTTTTAAAATTTTTTTTAAAAACTTCTTTTAAAAAAAACTATTTTAAAAATCCTATTAAAAATTATTTAAAATCCTTTTAAAAACTAATTTAAAAATCCTTTTAAATATTTTTTAAAAATCCTTTAAAAAAACTAGTTTAAAAATTCTTTTAAAAATTATTTTAAATCCTTTAAAAAAAACTATTTTAAAAATGTAACGACTCAATTTTCCCTATTTCAAGTTCTAAAAGTCCACAAAAATATTTGGAAATATTTTTAAAATATTTTAGAGATTTTTAGGAATTTTTAGAGTATTTTTACGTAATTTTTGGAGGTCGTTTAGTAGGGTTACAAAAAGAAAGAAGTTTTAAAAAAAAACATTGAAGGTGATATTCGAACCCACGACCTTGGGTCGGATGGACCTAAACACAACCGGCCCAACCAGTTGAGCTACACAATTTTTGTTTATCATATATGGAGCGATATATATTTAACTAGTAGTTAGGAACAGTAAAATAAATTGGAAATAAAAGGGGCGCGGCTGAGAATCGAAGCCCAGACCTGTGGCTTCGAGCAAAACTCAACAGACCAACTGCGCCAGCGGTCTTTGCTGATCAGATATGCAGCGACAAGTATATAAGGTAAAGTTAGAAACGAAAATAACCTAAAGTATAAGATTTAAATCTTATTTCGAAAACCTAAAATTTCCTCTCATAATTCTCGATCCTTCACATGCGACGGCGTTCCTGTGCTCGGGCGGAAACAACGCCGAGCCTAGGGCATCGATTTTGACGGCCGGCCGAGCACCTTCTTCGTGAGATCTTCACACGGTGGTGGTCACCTCGTCGAGGAGAGCACACGAGTGTCAAGGGCTCGCCAAAACAGCCATATATCCGAAGCCTAGAGGTCGTCTCCGTCGGTTGTAAGTCCAAGAACGCTCGGTGAGTTGCTTCTCACCTGCAGTAGGAGTAGTTCCGCAACATTGATCTTCTTTTCCTTTTGATTTCGGAATTCGATTTCATTTCTTATCATCCACAGCATGTCTTTTTGTTTCGGAGCATGTTTCATGAAGCTTGTATTTTTCCTTTGTTGCTGCCGTGAACCCAAAAAGAAAGAAGAGAAGGATAGTTTAGGTTAGGCATGAAGAACAGATTCGAATCTAGGTTATCAATGATAAATCTCTTACCTTTGATGTCATGAGTTTGTTAAAGAGGAGGAGAAGGAATTTGAATGGGTAGGCATGTTGTTTAGACCTTTGCTTAGATCTACTTCTTTTATTGCTTTTTCTGGTATTATTATGTCCCCACGGAATGGAGCTTTGGAATTTATTCTTAGTTTGGGTCTGAAACAAGTGATTTTTGCTTGTCATGTTCAAGGAAGTATAGATGGATTCGGGTTAATGAGGGCATGAAATTGTAAACATTGTATCTCTTAAAGCGTGAGCCTTTGATGTGCACTTCTTTATATCAAGTAGCTTGTGAGGTTGAATCACATATATAGCATTGTAGTTTAAGCCTTTTAACAGTAGCTTTTATTTGTTATCACATGTATGTGTACAGCCCTTCCATGCTATTACTAAATAACAGTAGCTTTGTTTGTTATCAAGTGAACAGGGACAATCTTAACAGTAGCTTTGTTTGAACACCAGTAGCCTTAACAGTCTTCATTGCTATTAGTTTAACATCAGTAGAATTCATTTGCTATTAATTAAGCATGATCAGTTCCCTTTGCCATTAGATGTGCACGGTGATACTTTCTAGTCTCTTTTGCTATTAGAATATCTTGAGCATACAGTTATTAGTTTCTTTGCTATTACATAAGCATGAGTTTCTATCTTTAAGAACTATAAGCAAGAAAGACTAAGGTTTAGACTTGATTTCAATTTCAGAAGATTGAATAGCAAAAGCGCACACAAGGTGTTTGCTTAAATGCCAAGTAAGGGCAAGTATAAAGAAGTTATAGTTAAAAAGAAAGTATTTTACTTTTAAAGGGCATGTACCGGACACAAGGTCCAAGGGATGGGCTCCAAGATGCCCCTAGGCACAAGGCCTAGAAGTTCCTTAGTAGTTTTGGGATTAGCTACCTCGACTCTTATTAAGGATGCGCGCAAAAAGTTGGTACAATGCCGGGCCCAAAAGAAGTTTATTATTATTTTGAAGTATTAAAGTATAAGTTTTGAAACAAATGAAACAAGCTTCAAATATGTTTAAAATTAGGAAGTTAGTTTCTTGTTGTTTGAAGCATGCAGTAGTAGTTTCAATTGTTTCCTTGCTACTAGATTATTCAGTATGTTTAGCTTTACATGTTTAGTAGTTTTACATGTTTAGTACCTTTACATGTTTAGTAGCTTTACATGTTTAGTATGCTTCTTTTATTGGTTTATGAGCATGCTAAACTATACATGTTTAGTATTTCAGTTAGTATGCTTCTTTTATTGGTTTATGAGCATAATTAGCTATACAATGATTAGCATTTCAGTTAGCATGATTCCTTTGCTATATATGAGCATGAGTAGTTTTATATGTTAGCATTCAGTTTTAGCATGTTTTTATTTATATACATGCATATCGAGATTTTGTGAATAGATAGCACTCACTAAGCTTTATGCTTATAGACTGCATTTCCTCCTACTACAGATAAAGGGAAAGAAAAGGTACAGTGAAGGAAGGCGACAAGGAGATGCAAGAGGAGTGTGTGATGTGTGGACTATGGAGGTCCTTGGGACTTAGCTAAGGAATTCATTTAGTTTAAGAATGTGATTAGTTTGATTTCTTATTAAGTTGATAAGAAAAGGATGTAGTAAGAAGTTATGTTTTCGGTTTTTCATTACCTGCATGATTTGAATTATTAAACTGCGTGGTTGTGGTTAGTGTTCATTTCTTATTAAACTGCGTGGTTGATTGAAATATATTTCTAGCCGCCTGTGGCTGAGTATATTATGCTTGTATTATGGAAAATGGTCACCGGTACAGGGGAGACTCTGCCGGAATTTTTCGGTAGGGTTTTCTTAGAGATTTTTAATAAACCGGTTAAGTAGAGTTAGTAGATAAGTAACGGTCACTCTTAGAGAGTAGTAGTAGTAGTCAGAAGGGTGGTCGTTACAAAAAATCCTTTCAGAAACTATTTTAAAAATCGTTTTAAAAACTATTTTAAAAATTATGAAAAAATATCTTTAAATCATTTTGAAAAATTCTTTTAAATATTATTTTTCACTTTAATAAAACTTTGTTAACTTTAAAAAAAATTGTAATAATAAATTATTTTTATAGATTATTTTCACTTTAAAAATTATTATTTAGACTTTAAACTTATTTTTAATCTTAAACATTATTTTAACCTTAAAATTATTTTTAAACTTAATTTAACTTAACTCAATATTGAAATTACAATTAAAATTTTTTAACTTAAACGTAAAATTAAACTTAAACTTAAATTAACCACTAATATTAATTTAAATCTAAAATCAAAACTGAATCAAACGTATGTTAATTGCCATGAAACATATTATAAAAATCATTTTAAATTCCTTTTAAACACTGTTTTAGAAATCCCGTTAGAGATCCCTTTAAAAATAAATTAATAAAAATAATAATAATAAAAAATTCTTTTAAATTCATTTAAAACTTAGACGCCTATCTTAAAAACTTAAATTCTATTAACTTAAACTTTAAACCTAATTATGTATAACTTAATTGTTTAAGTCTAACTTTAGTTGAGTACTAAAATTGATTTGAATTAAATCTTATTTAACTGTGTTTAATAATTTTAACTTCATACTAACTTTAAACTAAATTAATCGTACTTAAAAGAAAGTAAAAAAAAAATTAATAATTATAACTAACACTTTCATTGACCAACTCAATCATTTAATACGAAATTTAAATTATTTTACTAAATATTAAATTATTAAATCAAGTAAAAATTAATTGATAAATTATTGATAATGACTAATTGTTATTGAATTAATAACAAGTTATCTTATTTAACCTTAAACTAAAGTTTAAGGACTTGAATCTAAAATTAATTAATTTTAGAATAATTAATTAATTAAATTTAAATAAACAATTATACCAAGTATGTAGAAATACTTATGTAAATAAAAAGGTGTTAAGGCTTTGAACATTAATATACCCAAACCTTAGTGTTAACTTGAGAGGGAGAAATAAATTAAGGAGAGTAATAAAGTCAAGGGGAATATCAAATTCAGGGGGAGGAATTAATTAAATATCTATTTTTCCTTTATTAAAAAATAACTTAATTTGTTTTTGAAAAATGTTGAAGAAGTGCTTCAAGTTCAAACCTAGTTTGAAAATTAAATACAAATTAATTTTGAAATTTGACTTGAAAATTTTACATTTGCCTTTATAAAACTTATAATGTCTTAAACTTACAAAAAAAAAAACTTCTTTTTGAAAATTTGATCAATTCTACAAAGCTTTCCTTTAAATTTTTTTTACAAAACTATTTTTCAAAATTATCTTACTAAAGTTGGATTTAATTAAAAAATTATGTCAGGTTTAGGGGGAGGATTAAATCAATCTATTTTCATACTTAATACCAAAATTATTTTCTCCGTCTTAAAAGTAATGTTTTTCTTAAAAATTTTCTAAAACCTGATCTTTAGAAATCTAATTTGATAAATCTATTTTTGAAAACTAGCTTTTATAAAACTAAGTTTTTAAATTGGATTTTATAAATTAAGTTTTTGAAAATTAAATCTTTTGCAAACTTAGTTTTTGAAAATAAATATTAGTTTTGAAAAGTAGATTTTTTTTTCAGACTTAGTTTTGAAAATTTGATTTTGAAAACTCATATTTGAAAATTGTTTCAGAGTTGAAACTTATTTTGAAAGCTTAAACCTTGATCTTGAAACTTTGGTTTTGAAAACTCTTGTTTGTAAAGTGTTTCAAAGTTGAAACTTATTTTGAAAACTTAAAAATTTTCTTTCTTGAAAGTTGAAACTTAAACACGTATGTTTAAAAGTTAGACTAAAACTTATACTTGAAAATTAGCTTTTTAAAATTGCTTTTAATTAGAAAATTCTTTTTGAGTTTGCAAATTCACTTTAAAAATTAAATTAATCTTGCAAAAATTATCTTCAAAAATTACTCAAAATATACTAAATACTAAGTTATGTTTCTAAATTAGCTATTATTCAAAACTTAGTTATTGTACAAAAGTTAAGAAATAAAAGCTACATTACTATTTAAACTCGCCCAAGTTAACTTGACATCATTTCTTGCAAGTTTTACTTTGGCTGTGTTCCGTAATTACTTGACTTATGTCCTTGTTTGATGAATGCCAAAGGGGGAGGGATAGGTGGTTAAGTTAGAGAAATAAAATGTCAAATTTAAAAACTAACTTAAACCCAAAAAATCATGTTTGTTTGTTTACTTGCATATTTTTTCACTAACTTAACCGGGTTGTCATTCCATCAAAGACGAGGAGCTTGTTGGTGCGGTTAGCATTAACGGTCTAACTCAGATTTTGATGAATGACAAATCAGTTTAAGTTAGGTTTGTCGTGATCTAACACTCTGATCGAGTGTGCAGGCTAAGTCAAGACAGGTCGACGGGCTGACCGGATGTCTGGCACGAAGTCCAAGCGGGTCGACAGGCTGACCGGATGCTTGGCGAGAAGTCCAGCTAGGTCGACGAGCTGACCGGATAGCTGGCGAGAAGTCCAAGCGGGTCGACGGGATGACCGAACGCTTGGCGAGAAGTCCAGCTAGGTCGACGGGCTAACCGGATAGCTGGCGAGAAGTCCAGCTAGGTTGACGGGCTGACCGGATAGCTGGCGAGAAGTCCAGACGGGTCGAAGGGCTGACCGGACATCTGGCAGGTGAGTAAAGGTAAGTCACTGGAAGGGAGTGACTGTGAGGACGCGTTCCCGGGAAGGGAACATTAGGCGTTGATCCGGCTTAGATCCATTTCGGATATCTAAGTCGAGATCGTGACCAGATTCCGATCTCGGAAAGACGAAATCTAAGTCATACTCTTTTTGTTAAACTATAAGCTGAACTAACACTCTGTTTTGTAGGTTATAAATTATATATTTGCCTCGGACTAACCTTGTCTTGCAGGAGAAGAAGTTCTCTGGAGAAAGGTGGTCCAGGCGCCCGGGAGGCAAGTTTCATCCTATCGCGTCGTCGTCACATGGAGCTCGCTGGTTGGACCTGCCACGTCTCACCAGGGCGCCCGGAAGGGATCCGGGGCGCCTCGAGCCTCATATAAAAGGAGGGTCAGGGGTGGAGCCCAAAACAACAACTGGAAAAGAAGATCTCCTACTGCTTGCTCTGCTGCTCTGCGCTCCTGCGACGCTAACGAAGTTCCGACAACACAATTCTCCTTTTCAATTCATTTCTTTGTCGGTATTCCTTTTCATTAGCATTTCCTGTACGTAGTTTGTAATAAATTTTGAATTGCTAGTGATTGCCCACCGAAAGCACTCAAAGAATGCGGGTCTTGGAGTAGGAGTCGACACAGGCTCCGAACCAAGTAAAATTGGTTTGTGTTAGCATTGTTTAATTTTTTTGTTGCGTTTAACTCTTATCGAAGAATTTTTCGTATTCGATATTCACCCCCCCCCCTCTATCGAAACATCACGATCCAACATGACAACCCCTCTATACGGGTTCACCAGCAATGAAGTCTTGCCGATTGGCCAGATCAAGATGGCCATCTCACTCGGGGAGGAACCACTTCGGAGGACAAGGGCCACCAACTTCATCGTAGTAGACACCCCCTCAGCCTACAATGTCATTTTGGGCTGATCGACCCTCAATGAATTCCGAGCGGTTGTCTCAACCTTCTGCCAGAAGATTAAGTTCCCGGTAGAAGATCGAGTTGGAGAGGTAAAGGGGGATCAGCTGGCTGCTCGAAGATGCTATGTTAAGATGATCAAGACCGAGGCAAAGTTTGCTCGGAAAACACCCCGGATGGAGGTAAACACCATAACCGAGAAGCCCCCTACTTTGGTTTATGAGGAGAAAGAAGAAGTACGGATACATCCGGGCTAAGCAGAGGCAATGACCTTCATAGCATCTGACTTGGAGGCCGAGCAAAAGGCCGAACTGATCAGATGCCTTCAGCAGAATCATGATGTCTTTGCATGGTCAACACATGAGCTGCCCGACATTTCCTCGAGCGTTGCACAACATGAGTTCCATGTCCGACCAAACGTTCGGCCGGTGAAGCAGAGGAAGAGAGACTTTAGCACTGAGCAAAATCTGATTATCCGAGCAGAGATTGAGAAGCTACTGGAGGCCGACCACATACGTGAGGTTCAATTTCCAAGCTGGCTCGCCATTGTAGTGTTGGTCTCCAAGCCGGGCAATAAATGGAGGGTCTGCATCGACTTCCGGGATCATAACAAGGCATGCCAAAGGACTTCTATCCCTTGCCTAGGATAGATCAGATGGTATACTCCACGGCCGGGTGCGAGCTGATATGCATGTTGGACGCATATCAAGGATATCATCAAGTACCGCTCACCCGAGAAGACCAAGAGAAAATCAGCTTCATCACTGCAGACGGTACATATTGCTACAACGTAATATCGTTCGGCCTGAAGAATGCAGGAGCCACCTACCAGAGGCTGATGAACAAAGTATTTCGGCGGTAGATCGACCGCAACATGGAGGTATATGTCGACGACATATTAATTAAATCCCTTCGAGCTGTCGATCTCCGTGTAGATATCAAGGAGACCGGCCAGACCCTCCGGTCGTATGGAATTAAGTTAAATCCTCAGAAGTGTCTGTTCGGCACGAAGAGTGGGTGGTTCCTGGGATATATCATCATCGAGCGGGGCATTAAGGCAACCCCCAGCAAGGTAAAAGCACCCCAAGATATGCCACCACCAAGAAACTTGAAGGAAGCTCAACGCCTCACCGGCCGGATAATAGCATTATCACGGTTCATCTCCAAGTCATCCGACCAGAGCCTTCCTTTCTTCAAGATTTTGCACCGAGCCACCAAGTTTCAGTGGGACGAGGAGTGTAACCAAGCCTTCGAGGAACTTAAAGCATATCTGAACTCACTGCCTGTACTAGCTAAGCCTACTACCGGCGAACCGCTCCAGATCTATTTATCTTCGACCGAGCACACTGTCGGCTCGACGTTGGTTTGACAGAGCAGTGAAGAACAACTAGTGTACTTCTTGAGTCATATATTAAAGGATACTAAATCTCGCTACACCAGTCTGGAGAAGCTTGCATTTGCATTAATACTCGCCGCATGAAGGCTCCGTCCTTATTTCCTTGCTCACACTATCATTGTGATGACCAACAACCCTCTGGGCAGAGTTCTGCTTAACCCAGAGGCGTCTAGCCGGTTGATCAAATGGAGAACAGAGCTCAGCGAATTCGATATCCAATATTAGCCCCGAACGACCATTAAGGCACAGTCCTTGGCTAATTTTGTCACGGAGGTACAAAACCCTGAACCCGACTCGATCTGGAAAGTATATGTGGATGGGTCATCCACCCGGCAGGGTAGTGGGATCGGCATATTGCTCATCTCCCCACAAGAAGAGCAGGTGTAGTTGTCCGTTCGACTAGAGTACCGGGCAACTAACAATGAAGCTGAGTACGAGGCGCTTATAGCCGGCCTACAAGCTGCTCGGCATGTCGGCGCCAGCAAGGTTCTTATCCACTCTGATTCTCAATTAGCCTCTCAGCAGCTGGTTGGAGCATTTGAGATCAGTAATACGAGGCTCAAGTTGTACGCCGAAGCCTTCGAAAAGTTGAAGGCAAACATTCAGGAGGTAATCATCCGGAAGATCCCCCGAGCAGAGAACCAAGCGGCGGACGAGCTGGCCAAATTAGCAAGCTCACTCTCACTGATCGGCATTACTCAGCCGATTGAGCAAGTATCCTTGGTGGCGCACGTCGATCGGATGGAGGGGCTCACTTTCCCTAGTGATTGGAGAACGACCATAATAGAGTTTCTACGATCAGGAGCTACGCCATTCGATCGGGAGGAAGCTCGCTTATTGAGAAGAAGAGTCGGTGGTTTCACCCTAGTCGGGGACCAGCTCTACAAGAAGGCCTTCTCCAGGCCTTTTCTTAAATGCGTCGGATCGGACGACGCCGACTATATACTGCAAGAAGTACACCAAGGCTCCTGTGGAGGGCATCCGGGTGGTCAGTCACTAGTGAGAAAGATTCTGTTGGTCGGGTACTTCTAGCCGACTCTACAGGAGGATGTCGCTCAGACAATAGCTAACAACCTATCTTGCCAGAAGTGTTGGTTGCTACTCGGAATATCGTACTGGTTCCCCTGTAAAAAATTTTGTACAAGTCCTGAACCTTTTCTAACAACCTATTATGTTTTTTAAAATTAAATTTGGAATCTCAAACAGAACTTAACATTATTGATTCCAAATTTAACTTATCTATTCTTAGAGGTTTAGACTTGGATCGCAAACGATACTTAACATTATTAATCTAAATCCACCTATGTTACAAATTTGATTAAATATTTATTTTAGAGATCGACTTCCAGGTTAAACATGGCGAGGCATAAGACCTTCTTGGTTATGAGAGCATCCACCACTTCCTAGACAAAGCCTTTCAACGAAATTCAATATTTAATCTCCTTATAGTAACCCTAGGTTTAACCAATAAGAACAATTGAATCACAAGATCAAAAAACAAAATAAACACAAATTCGAATCATAAATCCGAAACCTAGAAATGTTAGCCTCTTGTGTTTGGTATTTCAAGATCTAAACAAAAGAATAAACTAGTTATGATGCGGAAACTAATAACTAGTTATACTTTTTGTAGTTGATCCTGTCTGAGAAGCTGACCGTGAAGGAGATCCGGAAGAAGGAGACCCACTTCAATGACGAAGACTAATGCTGGTGAAACCTCGACCCGAGAAACCCAAAGTGGATCGGAGGAAAACCCGAGTCACCGAAGGAAATCTGATAAGTATGAAGAAATCCCCGTCCAAATAGGAGAAAGCCGAACTTTCAAACTCCCGAGGTTCCCTGCGCACAAGATACCAACCAACACTGTCGTCAGTGACCTAAGACCGGGGTGGAAATCCCTGGCTAGGCCCTCCGACGCTCAAGTTAGTGATCTCTCTCGATGCCGAGGAAAGAAGAAGCAAGAAGATGAACAGTAGCCCCAGAATTAGAGATGTGAACTTACCCAACCAACGAAGAGGATTCCCCCTTTTATACCACTTCATATAACCTCCGTAGTCATGCAGTGGACCCCGGTTTGTTAGAGTTCGTTATGACATCAGCTGCGTACTCGAGGAAGATGATTTTTAAGGAATCTTTCTTGTACCCCAGATGTACCTTCTTTGTCGTTTAGCACCTGCAAGACAAGCTGAAAGCATATTTCCCGCCAAAATATATATTCTCTATCATGAATTATTCTATTCGGTATATTCATGTATGATTTTCTTTCATGTGCCTTCTGTTTGTATTTTTGTTATGTTAAAAAGTAACATTTTATTCAACATGTTTCTAAGGTATTCATTGAAGGAACTATGCGGGTTCTTCGCTCGAAAGAACCCTCTTGACTGATATTGGTCTATTTTTGCTGCAGAGTATGCAGCGGTCGTTATTGGCTTATCTTCATACGGCAAGCATGTATCGACCGATATTGGCCTACCTTCGTTCGGCAAGCATGTATCGACCGATATTGGTCTATCTTTGCTTTGGAGTGTGCGTCGGTCGTTATTAACTTACCTTCATACGGCAACCATGTATCGACCGATATTGGCCTACCTTCGTTCGGCAAGCATGTATCGACCGATATTGGCCTACCTTCGTTCGGCAAGCATGTATCGACCGATATTGGTCTATCTTTGCTTTGGAGTGCGCGTCGGTCGTTATTAACTTACCTTTATACGGCAAGCATGTATCGACCGATATTGGCCTACCTTCGTTCGGCAAGCATGTATCAACCGATATTGGTCTATCTTTGCTTTGGCAGGCATGTATCGACCGATATTGGCCTACCTTCGTTCGGCAAGCATGTATCGACCGATATTGGTCTATCTTTGCTTTGGAGTGTGCATCGATCGCTATTAACTTACCTTCATACGGCAAGCATGTATCGACCGATATTGGCCTACCTTCGTTCGGCAAGCATGTATCGACCGATATGGGCCTACCTTCGTTCGGCAGGCATTTATCGACCGATATTGGCCTACCTTCGTTCGGCAGGAATGTATCGGCCGATATTGGCCTTCATCCTTTGACTCTTTCTTCCTTTTCTTTCCTCATCTGAATACCCTTAAAACCCAACCCATATCACTAGCCTTCCCCTTAAGTCTAGTCGAAGGAGGTGTAGACGACTGACTAGACATAAGTATGGTCTTGTCTTTTCCTACCCGTGCCTCTGCTCCAGATTTTGAAGTGACCTCACAGATTTTGTGTGCCACTGTCTTAATAAATTAAGTATAGCAATCCTGTGAGCCTTTTTCTCCTTTAAATAGGGCTACCATCCTACAACCTTCTTTTCACCCACAACCCTTCTCAGTTCTTTTTCTCCCTTGCCACTTTTTGTTGCTAAGGCCATGGTCGTGGATCCTCCTCTCTGGAGGCAAGTTTTGTTGGACCAGGTGAGATCTATATATGAGTTTATTGGGATTTTTGCTCCGATTACTCCATGGGTACAAGGGATCGTCTTAAGAGAGGAAGCTTCACAGTTCAAATCTTCTATCCAAAGATGCAGGTGCTCCGAAGGACCCAAGAAACTTCGGAGAAATTTTTACTACTTATAGGGGGGCAGCCAAATGACCCTTGGGTGTTGTGTGAAGGGTACAGCACATGTTACCCTTGGGTTGAATTTGACTGTTCCACTCGCTGAGCTCATACGGCTTGAGAGGGGAAGTGGTTTTTACATTTACTTTTCCATCATGGAATGAATCAATGTTCCCCTGTCTTGTTGCCCTTGAGCTTTTTTGTTTTTTGTTGCTTTCTTCGTCCAGGGCAAAATAATGCCTCTTATGTGCCTTGGCAAGCTCGGACGAAGTGGGCTATTTCCATCTCCACTCCATGGTAAGTTTGAATCCAGTGGTGACTGAATCCAGTGGTGATTGAAATTTTCTGCTTGCTCCAAGAGTGTGTACTTGTAATATTTGTTTTCTGTTTGAGGTTTGTTGTTCCTGAGGGGAATGTAATATTGTGTATCTGATCAGATCATAAATGTAAAGACCCACTTTTGTCTCAGATGCTTTGTTCTTGTTACTAAATCTTCTGTTATTTACAAGATGTTGTGTTGCACTCATCATTTCTTCGGGTATCTTATGTGTTATTCATCATGGCTAACACTATCTTACCTGTTGGCATGGTTCGGTATTTCTACATCAACGGATGCTATTCCTTAGACTGAAACATTCATACCCGCAATTATCTCTGTAAACATAAAGTTATCTCAACAAATACTAGCTTATGTTTCGTACGCCCAAATTAAAATTTATCCTTCTCCTAAAATATTACCCTTAAAATATTTTTGTCTTTAGCCTGAGTATGGTCAAAAAGTTCTGTCCTTTTTATTTCATTAGGCCCAGTCGATCACGTTTCCTTTCGAGTTCAGGAATTGGTGATTGGCTTTCCTTCGGGTGAGAGAATGTTCGAGGCACTACCAACCCCATCGCGATCCGATTCGTCATGTCTGATATAAACGCCCCTCTGACACATGCCTTTTCTGATCACCACGTCACATAGGCCTTTCGCCTTTCTATTGTAATCCTCAGCGTCTGCTGAGCTACCAACGTCCTAATCTGACGACCGTCTTGCGTTTTTTCAAACCCTAAACCTTTCGTCTCCTCTTTAAACCTCGTCCTTCCTTTTTCCTTCTCTAGAGCTTTTTTCCTGTTGCTATCTTCAACCAGTCCTCGTGCTCGCCGTTTCACGACGATCCCCTTTCTTGTCTTCAGTAAGTAATCCATTATTGCTCTAGCCCATACCTTTGTCCATGGCTGAAGAAGCAATTGCTCCTTGGTATGTCCATATGTCTTCTATCTTTGATAAGAATGCTAGATTATCCATCCGTCGCCAATATGAAATTCCTAAGGAATATAAAATCATACTCCCAACACCGAATGCTCGACCTCATCATCCCCCTGATAACTGCGTGACTTTTTTCAGGGACCAGCTGATAGGGGGCTTAAGGTTCCCCATTCCTCCTTTCTTAATTGAAATAAGTCGATATTTTGATATTCCTTTGCAACAATTTGCTCCTAATGCATTTCGTTATCTATGCGGTACTTATATGTTGTTTCGTCTACGAGATATTCCTCCTACTCCTCAAAATTTCTTCATGTTTTCCTACCCCAAGCTCTCGGAACCTGGTGTCTTCTTATTCCAGTCGAGAACTAAAATGGTCCTTTTTGGAGATATGCCATCGTCTCTCAAAGCCTGGAAATCTCGTTTTTTCTTTTTAAAGTTTCCGGGACCTATTCCTTGGTCTCATGCTTGGAAATCTTTCTTGCCTCCCTTACCCGATGTTAGAGAGTTTCATCTCCTCCCTGCTTTTCCTATTTATTGTGAGAAGTTATTAGGTCACCGGCTCTCGATCCCGAAATGGTTGAAGGTCGAGCTTTTATACCTATTTGGTTTAAGCCCCGTCAAACCCGATACTCACATTTCCTTAGGTAACGCCTTGTTCTTTTCTTTTTGCTTATAACTGCCTAAATTGTTTCTCTGTTCTATACAGTGGAGAGTTTCTATGATGCTTTGATTGATGAAGAAATACACGTGGAAGAAGAATTACTTGCGCCAAGGAGGCCGAATTTCTGGCCGCTATCGCCCCTCCACCGTCAATTGAAGAGTCGGCTCCCTTAGCCGAAATACCTAGCTCTTCTGGGCTTCATGAGACTCCAGGAGGCTCTTCTAGGGATCCTGCTGCGCCGATCCTCCCTGATCCTGCTCCCGCTATTACGCCTTCCGCAGCTGTCACTGTCTCCCCATCTACCTTTGTTCCTCTTATCGAGCTTGCATCCCCTGGTAGCTCTGATAAACCCATAATTGAGATTTCTGCGGGCAAGCGTCCGGGACGCAAACTGACCAGGGCTCCTCCTTCAAAAAGGAGGCTAATCCTTTCTGCTAATGAGATTGGTTCAGAAGATTTTGCCTCAACTGATCTTCTTTCCGATGAGCCCACATTAGCAGAACTTTATCCTTCCTTGAATTTTCCTACCTCTCCTTTTCACAAAACTAGTACTTCTGGTGACGTTTCTTTTACTTTTCCTTTGTCTATTCCGACTTCAGGATCTCTACCCTCTTCGCCTTCTTCTTACTTGGTTTTTGCTCCACCATCTATCCTTACTTCTTCCTTCTCAACTGGCTATTCTACCATTCCTGTTCTCCCCATATTACTGGGGGGTTCTTTCGCTAGTTCTTGGGATGAGGTGCGTCCCCTCTTTGAGGGGCTTTCCATTCCTGAAGCGATTGACCACTTTTCTAATAAAGAGAATAAGGTATGTTTACATACTTCTGCTTTCTGTTTATGAAGTATCGTCTTACGGTTTTGAATATGCTCCCAGCGGTGGCTAGAAAACATGGGTTTCTCCCGACTATTGCATAATCTGTACACTGAGAACGAGAAATTGAAATCAGAGAACAAGGGGTTGCGACAGCAGGTTATTGAATTGTCTTCTGCCGAGTTTTCTGCTGCCGCCAAGAAGCAATTTGAAATTCAAATTGAGAACCTTGAAGCCCGATTCAAATTGGTTACAGACCTCAATCAAGAGCTAACCTCAAAACTTGGCGAACTAAAAGAGAATTATGAAGCAGAATTGGCTGAGAAACTTAAAGCCTTACAGCTGAAAGAGGAGGAGGTAGCTTCTTTGACCACCTCCCTTGATTCGGCTAAAGCCGAGGCTTCTGCCAGAACAGATGAATTAAAATCCTCTCAGATGGCGTTGGTAGTTTACAAAGGGGGCGAGGACGTTCGTTATAAGGAACGAGCCACCGCCATGATCGAGTTTACAGAGTTCAACCGGCCGATTGTGAGATCCATCTTGTCTGCTTTTACGGCAGGGGCCAAAGGAGCGATTCGACAATTGGAAGAGGAGGGCTACTTAGCGCGCGTTCCTCCTCTCAATTTCCTGAACCGTCGCAGACTCATTGATGAAAGACCTCCTGATTTGTACCCCAAACTAGTTCTAACTCATTCTCCAGTGGTTGTAGAGAAGGGGAATTAAGGTTTTACAAACTTACGTGAATCTGAATAGTCTCTTTTGATTGCTGATCTTATTCGCATTTTTGGAAAATTTGTCAGTTTCATGTACGTGTACTAAATGCTACTTAGCTTGTTAGTGTCCAATTTTTCCCTATGACCCATTCTTCAATGACCCGGTCGATATATGTATACACATTGGTAAGTACCGTTCAATATTTCGGAGATACCCCCAATTATCCTCATTCTATACTGACCCGGTCGACTTAGGTATAATCATTGATAGGTATCGTTCGATATTTCGAAGATACCCCCAATTATCCTCATTCTTTACTGACCCGGTCGACTTAGATATAAGCATTGGTAGATATCGTTCGATATTTCAAAGATACCCCTAATTATCGGTCGATTTATTAAGATGGTTCAATTTAACCAGGCTGTTTTCACTAATCAATATTCGAGGCTTTAACCCGTGCTTTAAACCTATTAATTTTTGTTTTTGTCTCATCAAGTTTCTTCCAAAATTATTTCTAGGGAAATTTTACGTTTTTTCTGAGGTAGTTTATTTGACTTCATCTCTTTCCCTTTATTCTATGATATTATTTCCTTTTATGACGCTTGACATTCTGAGCACCTTTTATTTCCCTTTCGTATCTTATGTTTAGAGGTTTTAGCATAGGAATAGAAAAGGGACAAGGGTTTACGGAATCTTATTCTGCTTCCCTCCGTCCATCTTCTTGTTTCTCAATTCCTCTTCTTTCGACCTTCTCTCTTCATGGCGGTTTCTTCTCCGGCATGGTTCCTCTCTTGCTCTTCCGACCTCACAGATACAGAAGAAGTGGACTTACAGGCAACCTATGGTTTTCCCTCTTACATTGTCCGCCCTGCTCCCCACGAGGGTCCTCACCTTCCTCCCTTAGACTGTATCTCCATCTTCAGGGACCAAGTCTTGCAAGGTTTCAGATTTCCTCTTCACTCCTTTTTTTGTGAGGTTAGCCGTTATTTTGCTATCCCGTTAAACCAGTTCGTCCCTCAATCCTTTTCCATTCTAGTGGGCTTCATTGGAGTATCCAAACTGTTAGATTTCCCACTGTCTCCTCGTCTCTTCCATCATTTCTTTATCCCTCGTCGGGTAGATGTTGGTATTTTTAAGTTTCAGTCTCGTCCCAAAGCCATCCTATTTAATCGTATTCCCCCTCAAGGTGAATGGTATAAAAAAATTTTCTATATTCGTTTACCTTCTCCCCCTCCTTTTCCTATTCAATGGATACATGATCTGCCCTCGCTTCCTGACACTCAAGGTTTTCTCAATGATCCTTCTGTGGCCTTTGCCTTGCCTAAACTGCGGGGAGTGAAATTCAGTTTACCGCATCTAATTGAAGAGGGCTTAATGTTTCCCTTTGGGATAGGCAACATTAATACTCCTTTGGATAGTTCCTTTGGTGAGTATAATTATTTTACTTCGCCTTTGCTGATTAGTATATCTCTATAACCATGATGTTTATACTCTGTTTTTCAGCCGACGCTATTCTTCCGGCTCTTATGTACAGGAATTCTGCTATGACCAAGTCCTTTATCAATAATCTTGGAGAACAATGGTTACTGGCTCGCCAATCTGACCCCAATCCCTCTACCTTGGGCTTGCTTTCTGAAGAAGAACAACAAGCAGAGGGTGTCGCACTCATGGAAGAGTAAGAAGAAGAGCCTTTTGTCACTTTAGTTAAAAAGCCAAATCTTACCAAGGATTCTCCCTTTGGTGATTTCTTTGGTACCTTTGTACAAACTCCTCTTGTTCCGGCGCCTATTTCTTTTGAAAGAGGTAAAGCACCGATGACTCCCACCAATATCATCTCCAATCCTGCTCTTCGAATGATGAGGCCTGGTCTGCTTATCTCTTCTTCTTCTACTGTTTCAGCTTCTCCTGCTCCTACTTCTGAGATGGCCGCTATCTCTCCTGTGCCTTCTACATCCTTGGCATTGGCCTTGCCCCCCTTGGTTTATAGGCCTCGAGCGAAACGAACACCTTGCCGGAGATCTTCTCCCATTGTCAGCTCTTCAACTGCTAATGTTTCCACAATTGTAACCACCCTTCCGACACTACTACCTTCGGTTCCCTCTAGCTCCCACTCTGCTCCTCCTACTTTTACTATCCCTTTTCCTCAGATTGCCTCCTCTTCTTCTCCATCTCCGGCTTCCTCTCATCCCCATCCTTTATTTAGAGTGGCTGCGGGCTTACCTTCTCAATTGGGACAGCCTTCTAGTCCTCCTGGCTATGGCACTTTGCAATTGCAAGGTTTATTGGCTGAATCTTGGTCGCAAGGTTATGAACAATTACGAGGCCTTAGTCTCCCACATCGAGCGGATCGCCATAGTCGTCAGGCAGTGGCTGTAAGTATTCCTAGTTATGTGTTTATTAGCTTTGTAACTTTATCTCTAACTGACATTATCCTTTTATTTAGTTTCTAGCCACAAGTCTGCATATCGATCAGCTACTCACAGCTAAAGATCATGAGAATACTAAATTGAAAGCTCAATTGGAAACATTGAGGGCCGCGTCTCCTTCTTCCGCTAGCGACCCGACTCAATTGCAGGAGAAGGTGGCCTTGCAGGATCAACAGTTGGGGATCCTAAAACAAGAGTTGGAAGAATACCAGCAACTATTAAAAGACAAAGAGCTGGCTAGAAAAACCTTAGAATTACAGGTGGATCGACTGCATTCCGGTCTTCGTTTAGAGATCGCTCTAAAAGAGAAAGCTCTCTTAGATGCTTCTCAGAAAAGTCTTATCTTAGAGAAAGTAGAGAAGCTTCATAATGCCCGTCTTTCTGACCAAGCTCAGGACCTGGCTTCTCATGATTTCACTATTCTACAGGAACAAGAGCTGAGGAAAGCTCAAGATAACGAATTATCACTGCTCCAGAAGGAATTGGAACAGCTAAGATTAGAGAAAGATGTTTTAAAAGAACAAAACACAAAGCTGCAAGCTGATTTCCAGAATTATAAGGAGCAGGAAAAGGGTCGGTGGGAAGAATGGCGGCAAGTTTATTTACAGTCCCCGGCATTTGCCCAGGATAGTGGGTGCGCTAAATCATTCCGTATCGGGAGTTCTACGACAGTTAAAAGAGGGTGGATATCTACCCAAAGAACCTCCCCTATCTTTCATAAATCGCCGTAGGCTTAATGAAGAACTACCCTCAGATTTGAAAGGCCCTTTTCCTAATGTCTAAGGAAATTATTCATAAAAACTTGTAAAGTAAGAACTGACAGTGGAAAAAGTGCATTTGATACTGAGTAATCAAGTACTGGCAAGGTGTAAGAAAAACTTTAACACTTACTTGCTTCTCCTTTATGCTAGTTCAAGAATACCCCTTCCTGACATGCTTTTGATTGCTAAGTATAAACTTTATTGGAAAAATCCCTTGTTCATCTTTCAGAGTTAAACCTTATCTTGATGGATTCTTCCTTAAGTAACATCCGGTATGCTTTGTATCTCCCCGAGGATGAATGATCTTAGTTGAGACTGGATACGGAATTGTATTATTGATCTTCAGGTTAAGTATAATATCCCAACCGGATTTTGAATAAAGACTTTCATATATCTGAGCTCCCATATAGAATCCCTTCTTAATTCCTGCTTAATTAAGCTTCGAAGCCCGGAGATTCCCTGATTAATCATGCCTTGTGTTAGTTCGAAATCTCTGATTTCATCCGTGAAATCTCGCCCGATGTATTTCATAGAATTTCCCTATCGACTTTGGTTTATAGTCTCGAAGTCTTCTTATGAAAGCCCGACCGAATTACTTCATAGGATTTTCTCGATCGACTTTGGTTTATAGTCTCTGAGTCTTCCTATGAAAACCTGACCGGGTTACTTCATAGGATTTTCTCGATCGACTTTGGTTTATAGTCTCCGAGTCTTCCTATGAAAACCTGACCGGGTTACTTCATAGGATGTTCTCGATCGACTTTACTTTGTCTCAGTTTATAGTCTCCGATTTTTCCTATGAAGGCCTGCCGGGTTACTTCATAGAATCTTCCCGATCGACTTTGGTTTATAGTCTCCAAGTATTCCTATGAAGGCCCGACCGGGTTACTTCATAGGATTTTCTCGATCGACTTTACTTTGTCTCAGTTTATAGTCTCCGGTTTTTCCTATGAAGGCCTGCCAGGTTACTTCATAAAATCTTCCCGATCGACTTTGGTTTATAGTCTCCGAGTATTCCTATAAAGGCCCGACCGGGTTACTTCATAGGATTTTCTCGATCGACTTTGGTTTATAGTCTCCAAGTCTTCCTATGAAAACCTGACCGGGTTACTTCATAGGATTTTCTCGATCGACTTTGGTTTATAGTCTCCGAGTCTTCCTATGAAAACCTGACCGGGTTACTTCATAGGATGTTCTCGATCGACTTTACTTTGTCTCAGTTTATAGTCTCCAGTTTTTCCTATGAAGGTCTGCCGGGTTACTTCATAGAATTTTCCCGATCGACTTTGGTTTATAGTCTCCAAGTATTCCTATGAAGGCCCGACCGGGTTACTTCATAGGATTTTCTCGATCGACTTTGCTTTGTACGAAAGTATAATACTTGGGCTAACCTCGTGTTGGCCTGTAATTCCTTGAGGGGAGCTGAATAGGCCTTTATGATTTCCCCTTATTTTACTGCTTGAAAAATAGAAAGGAGGCTTCTCCTGATATTTATCAATTTGTATGAACCATATTTATCTCTTGTGTCAATATTTATCTTGCTTGACTTTCATCAAAGAAACAAAGTACATAAACTGCAAGTATCTCAACTCGCCTGGGAATTCCAATAACTGTGAACATATTTAAAGTAATATGATTAAATCAGGCTCGATAGGGTTGCAAATGATTAGCGCTCCAAGAGCGTTCCAACATTCTTCCTTCGGCATCTTGGAGATAGTATGAGCCTGATGCGAGCTTTTCTATCACTTTATAAGGCCCTCCCCATTGTGGTGCCAACTTGCTGACATCTCCCACAGGCTTAACTCGTTTCCATACCAAATCCCCTACTTGGAAGAATCTGGGGATGACCCTTTTGTTATAATTCTGTCTCATCCTTTGTCGATATGATATAAGACGAGTAGCAACTTTATCCCTTATTTCCTCGATTAAGTCCAGCTCCATAAGTCGTCGGTCTCTATTATCTTCATCATACAATTGTCTTCTGTCAGACTCTACTCCTACCTCAATGGGGATTACTGCTTCTCCTCCATAGACTAATTGGAAAAGAGTGATTCCTGTAGCTTCACGAGGCGTAGTACGATATGACCAGAGAACACTGGGTAACTCATCTACCCAGCTACCTCCAACATGATCCAGCTTAGTTTTTAGTCCTCTAATAATCTCCCTATTAGTTACTTCTGCTTGACCATTGCTCTGCGGGTAAGCTACAGAGGTGAAGGCCTGGGTAATCCCATAACTCTGACACCAGTCTAGGATTCTATCACCTTGAAACTGCCTTCCATTATCAGAGACCAACTTATGAGGAATGCCAAACCTACAGATTATGTTTTTCCATAAGAATTTAATGACCGCGTCTTCTGTAATTCTAGCAAGTGGTTCTGCTTCCACCCATTTAAAGAAATAATCCACAGCCACCAGCAAGAACCTCCTCTGTGCAGCAGCCATAGGAAATGGACCCACTATGTCCATACCCCATTGATCAAAGGGACACGAGACGATAGAGGTTCTTAATAACTGGGTAGGGTGATGTAATATATTCTGATGCTTTTGACAAGAAATACAAGTTCTTACCAATTTAGCGGCATCTTCATGTAGAGTAGGCCAGAAATATCCCGCTAGGAGGATTTTACGAGCCAAAGATCTTCCTCCTATATGACTACCACAAGAGCCCTGATGCACCTCCTGCAAAATAAATTGTGTGTCTTCTGTGCCTACACACTTGAGCAAAGGTATGGAAAAGCCCTTTTATATAATTGCTCCCCCACCATAGTATATTGAGCAGCTCGTTTCTTAAATACCCTGGCTTGTTCTGTATCTCTCGGAAGAAGGCCTTGTTGTAAATATAATATAATTTGAGCTCGCCAATCACCTTGAATTTCTATATCAGTCTGTCTTTCAATACAGGAAATTAACAGGGTCTGTCCACTGGTCGATCAAGACTCCATAATACTACAGCAGAGGCTAGCTTAGCTAATTCATCTGCCACTTGATTCTCTGATCGAGGAATTTTTTGTATGCTCACATCTTGAAATTGAGACTTCAACTTATCGAATGCCTCTGCATATAACTTAAGCCTGTCATTATTGATTTCAAAATTACCTGATAATTGTTGAGCTGCTAGCTGAGAATCAGAATATATAAGGACTCGAACTACTCCTACATGCCGAGCAGCTTGTAAGCCAGCTATGAGAGCTTCATATTCAGCCTCATTGTTGGTGGCTCTGTAATTTAATATAATGGAGAGTTGAAGTCTGTCTTCTTTTGGGGATATAAGAAGAATACCAATCTCACTGCCTTGTCTAGTTGCAGAGCCATCCACATAAATTTTCCAGGTATCTTCTTCTTCTGGGCCTTGAACCTCTATGATGAAATCTGCTAGAGCTTGTGCCTTGATGGCCGAGCGGGGTTGATATTGGATGTCATATTCTCCAAGCTCGGTCGTCCATTTGACCAACCGTCCTAAGGCTTCTGGGTTGAGCAACACCCGTCCGAGAGTGCTATTGGTTAAAACAATAATCTCATGTGCTAAGAAATATGGGCGCAACCTCCAAGCAGTCAATATCAGAGCATAAGCCAGTTTTTCTAGTGTAGTGTATCTACACTCCGCTCCTTTTAATAAATGACTAGAAAAATATACAGGTTGTTGCTCTTTTCCTTCCTGTCTGACTAATACAGAGCCTACGGCGTTTTCATTAGCCGACAAATACACCCACAAAGTCTCTCCTGCCATAGGTTTAGCCAACACAGGGAGGGTAGCTAAATAATCTTTCAACTCCTGAAAAGCCTTATCGCATTCTTCATTCCATTGAAACTTAGTAGCCTTTCTGAGTATTTTAAAGAAATGAAAACTGCGATCGGCTGATCTGGAAATAAATCTAGACAAGGCTGTGATTCGGCCTGTCAATCTTTGAGCTTCTCTCAGGTTGCGGGGTGGCTCCATGCTCTGCAATGCCTTGACCTTGCTCGGGTTGGCCTCTATCCCCCGTTCGGACACCATATATCCCAGGAATTTTCCTCCCTTTGCGCCGAACAAGCATTTGCTTGGGTTCAACTTGAGCCCATACTGTCTTAATGTCTTGCAAGTCTCCTCTATATCCCTGCATAGATCAGCAGCTTGAAGAGACTTAATTAAGATGTCATCAACATATACTTCCATATTCCTACCAATCTGCTTCTGAAAGACCTTATTCATAAGCCTTTGATAGGTTGCTCCTGCATTCTTTAGTCCAAAGGGCATAACATTATAACAATAAGTGCCTTCAGATGTTATAAAACTAACCTTTTCTTAGTCCTCTTTGGCCAAGGGGACTTGATGATAACCTTGATATGCATCCAGCATGGAAATATATTCGCATCCGGCAGTAGAATCAACTAGTTGATCAATCCTGGGTAAGGGATAGTAATCCTTCGGGCAAGCTTTGTTGAGATCTCGAAAGTCAATGCACACTCGCCATTTATTCCCAGGTTTAGAGACTAACACCACATTAGCCAACCAACTCGGGAATTGCACTTCCCTAATGTATCCGGCCTCCATAAGCTTGGTTATTTCTTCCTTGATAATCTGATTTTGCTCCATACTGAAACTCCTGTTCCTTTGCATGACGGGGTGGGCATCCGGAAAGACATGCAAGGAATGTTCCATGACAGCAGGAGAAATGCCCGAAACTTCTTTGGGATTCCAGGCAAATACATCATTATTCCTCTTCAAACATTGCACCAACTCAGCTTTAAGATCAGGATCGAGATCGGCTGCAACGTAGGTGGTAGCTTCTGGCCGCCCAGTCTGGATTTGAACTTCTTCCTTTTCCTCATAAACCAGGGTCGGCAGCTTTTCGCGAATGGCATTAACTTCCATTCTTTGGATCTTCCGAGTGGTGTTAGCCTCAGTCCGAATGATTTCTACGTAACATTTTCGGGCTGTCTTTTGATCACCCCATACTTCTCCGACCTGATCCTCCACAGGAAACTTAATCTTCTGACAGAAAGTAGAAACGACCGCCCTGAACTCATTCAGGGCAGGTCGTCCCAATATCACATTATAAGAAGATGGAGCATCTACTACCATAAAGTAGGATCTCCTGGTTCTCATAAGGGGTTCCTCTCCCAGAGAAATGGCCAATTTTATTTGACTCAAAGGTTGCACTTCATTGCTTGTGAATCCATACAAAGGAGTTGCAATCGGTTGAAGTTCACTGGGGTCAACTTGTAGCTGATCAAAAGCCTTTTTGAATATAATGTTGACTGAGCTGCCAGTGCCTATGAAGGTACGGGCGATGGCGTAGTTAGCTATCACAGCTTTGATGATTAATGCGTCATCATGAGGTATCTCTACCCCCTCAAGATCCTTGGGCCCGAAGCTTATTTCAGGACCGGCTGCTCGTTCCATGCTGCATCCTACTGCATGAATCTCCAACCTTCAGGCATGTGCTTTTCTGGCTCTGTTAGAATCCCCATCAGTGGGTCCGCCCATAATCATGTTAATATTGTAACAACCACCCTTCTTACTACTACTCTCTAAGGGCGACCGTTACCTAACTCCTACTCTACTTACTAGTGTCACTTATGCTATTATTAGCGACACTTAGATTTATCACGGTTCAGAGAAATTCCTACCGAAAAATTTCGGCAGAGTCTCCCCTGTACCGGTGACCAAATCTATAATACACAAGATATATACACAGCCACATGCGGCTGGATCACAATTTATTCACAACCACGCAGTAATAAATCATATCATAATCAAAAACTAATCTAGCAACATGAACTAAACTCAAGCTCCCAGAATGAAGCATAATAAGCTACAATGCACATCAAACTCAATCATAAACTCATAATTTCATAACAGAAATAAGGAAAATAAACTAGACATAAACTCTAAATAAATAAGTCTTGCTAGTCCCCTCTGGACCTCTCCATAGTTCAGTCACCA
Source organism: Zingiber officinale (assembly GCF_018446385.1). Lineage (NCBI taxonomy): Eukaryota > Viridiplantae > Streptophyta > Magnoliopsida > Zingiberales > Zingiberaceae > Zingiber > Zingiber officinale. Next base: position 78,913,999 of record NC_055994.1, read on the forward strand.
CACACATCCATCATCACCCACCCCCCGTCGCCTCCCTTCATATCTTAGCTTTTCCTTTATCTGCAGTAGGAGGAAAGAAGACAAGATCTATAAGCGAAAACGCTTAGTAAGTACTAATCTATCTCACAAAACTCGAAATGCATAAATGAAATGCATAAGTGCTGAAACTGAAATAATAAAGCTATCTGCATGTGCTCATGGTATACAGAAAATGAACAGAATACAAATCATACTCAATATCAAGCAGGATAACAAGAAACTAACAATGTAAACTTAGAATCAAAGAAAACTAACCATTCTTATTTATTCTAAGCTTGGAACTTATTTCATTTCTTGTATCCTCGTGTTAGAAATTAATCTTTTAATTTCTATCTTTTACTTTCTTCTTCTTTCTTTCTTCCTTCTTACTTAACTTTTCTTTTCTTTCTTCCTTCTTACTTAACTTTTCTTTTCTTTCTTAGGTTTTCTTTTCTTGGGCCCAGGCCTAGTACCAACTCATGCGCGTTCCCTAATAGGTTGGGGTTGCGAGCCACCAATCCTAAAAGAGTAGACCTCGGTCTACCAGGGCCAAGACCTCGGAAATGGTCACCTGGATTTGTTTAACGACAAGCTCTTGGATGTCGGGTACTATCCTCTTACTTTAATTTACTTGTTATCTCTTTTTAATTAGACCTTGGTCTTTTTCTTTACTCATACTTCTCATAATCCTTTATTAGAGCTTATTAGAATCCTTTAGATATATATCTAACAAGTATAGGATTACAACTAACCAAGCATGTTGTATAAAAATAACACAAAGGAAAACAAATCTGAACTCCCTAAGCCTGTTATAAAATAGAGCAAAGGAAAGCAAATCTGGACTTTCTAAACATGCTGTAAAATAGGGCAAAAATGCTACTTTAGGGATTCTAATCATGTTATAAAACATAGACAAAGAATACTACTTTAGGGCTTCTTAAGCATGCTGTAAAATAGACAAAGGATGCTACCTTTAGTGATTCTAATCATGCTGTAAAAACAAACAGACATAGAATGCTACTCAACTTCTTAAACATGCTGTAAAAACAAATCTCTAATCAACTTTAACTATGTACAACATGACCTTAAAGCAAGGAAATTCATGTACAACATACAACTCAAAGCATTCAACAGCAAGCCAAGACAATGCATCCTTAAGTGAACTCATGGCAGCGACATGGGATAACTATAATGATCTGTTCGGTATGATCCTAAACAGGGCAGCAAGGAATCAACCGAAACTCCACTGTGCACGGCCAAAATCCCTAGCAATAATTAAGGATAGAATGCATACAATTCTACTTGGCACTAGAATCATACTACATGCTCAACTAACCTAAACGAAACCTTAATTTCCCTGTGAAGCTCACGGCAGAATACCCAAAAGCCAAAATCCTTATAGCATGTTTCGGATTCAAGAAACTCAGGAAAACAAGGAAACAAAAAACCGAAAGATCGGAGCAACTCCTACCGCAGGTGAGTAGTACTTACCCCTTGTTCTTGCACTTACAACCGAGAAGGAGGAAGGGGCGATTAGGGTTCCGGGTGGAGCTCAAAATCTCGGTCTCCTCTTGTGCTCGCGGGCTCTCTTCGACGGGAGGAACTTGGGTCCGCAAGGTTCGCCGGAAGAAGCCTTCGTCGGCCGCCGGAAAGAAGCTCCAAAGTGGCTGCGTTTCCGCCCGAGCACAGCGTCGTCGCGTCGGGAGAGGAGGAAAGTTAGGTTTTGGGGAAAAGAAAACTTAAACCTTCTCTTATCATTCGGGTTTTTCCATTATAACTATACTTTATATTCAATTCTCTCCATATTAGGTTGACAAAGTCCGTGTAGCTCAGCTGGTTTGGGCCGGTTTTGCTTAAAGCCCAGCTCATGGGTTCGAATCCCAGCCGCGCACTTTTATTCCCCTTTTATTCAAAACGCTCTAACTATAGCTTAAATATATTCCACCTCCTATATAATTAACAAAGCTTTTGTAGACCGGTTGGTTTGCTGCGCTTTGACTAAGTCAAGGCTCGCGGATTCGAATCTCGGCTGCCACTATTTTCCTTCTTATTTATTCTTATTCCTAACTACTACTTATATACATATTGCTCCATGTGCAACTAACAAAAACTCGCTGGCTTAGTTGGTCAGGCCGGTTTTGGCTTGGGTCAATCTGACCCGAGGTCCCGGGTTCAAACCTCACTTCCAACGCTTTTTGCCTAAACTTCTTTGGTTTTGTAAAAATGCTAAACGACCTCCAAAAATTACGCAAAAATACTCTAAAAATCTCTAGAATATTTTAAAAGCATTTTCAAATATCTTTATGGACATTTGAAACTCAGAATAGGGAAAATTGGGTCGTTACAAATATTGTCCCGAGCAGCATTGTTTATGTTCTCTTCCTGATGAGTCATTGTGGCTTCGGAAGGTGCTTTATTTGATACTTGACTGGTACCAGTTGGGACCGGCATTGCTTCTTGTCAAGTTCCATCCGGGTGATATTCCGGCTTGAGTGGACTTTGCTGCCTGGGGTATTGTTGTCGGTAATAGTTTTGCTTCTGATAGCGCTCTTTATTGACTCTTCTATTTCTCAAAACAAAACAGTCATCAGAGTGATGACTGTTAGTTTTGTGATAAGTACACCATCTCCTCGGTGCCTCCGGCTGCATCTCTACATGATGTACAACTTGTGGACGATAATCTGGTTGCCGATGAGGTGGATGAGTAGTTCTAGGTCCTCTTGGTGGGGGTACCGGGGTCGGAGCCTTCTCCTTCGCATGAGTAGGAGAAGAGGGAACACCTTCTTTCCTACGAGCAGCTTGGGCTTCTTCTACGTTAATGAACTCAGTAGCACGTTCAATCAGGGAATCAAAATTAACAGGAGGATTTCTTACCAAATCTTTAAAGAAATCATTATCATTTAGGCCCTGAGAGAAAGCACTTACTAATATCTCAGTAGTAGCATTAGGTACATCTATAGCTACCTGATTGAACCTTTTAATATATGCCCGGATGGATTCTTTAGACGTCTGCTTAATTGAAAATAGGCTCCACGGGGTCTTATGATACCTTTTGTTGCTGAAGAAATGATGTAGAAAGACTTTCTTGAAATCTTTAAATTTTCGAATAGACTTTTCAGGCAATCTGTTGATGCTCCCCCAAGAGTAGTGAGAAACATCCGACACTTCACCCCATCGGAGAATTGTTGCAACAAGGCTACATTCTCAAATTTTAACAAGTGATCTTCCGGATCTGTGGTTCCAGTATATTCTCCAATTTGCAGATTCTGATATCGCTTAGGAAGTAAGTCATCTAATACACTTTGTGAAAATGGGGAGATGACCTTTTCCGGTGAACTATCACTAGTTATCATTTTAATCTTACGCTTTTCTCTGTCCGGCGCCTCACCAGAGGACTCTTGGAACACAGGCCTCTTACCCCCTGGATCCAAGGGAGTGTGAAGGAAAGCTCATGGACGCCTGGTTGGAGAAACAGTAGCTGGAGGGAAATACAAAGGTTCTTCTTCTTCCATCTCCTTTCCTTTCCGATGCTCAGTAGTTGATATCGCCGGATGATGAGCCGTCGGCAAAGTGGCCCCAGTATGAGCTTGCAGTTGTTGCTGCTATTGTTGTAGGGCTTTCTGGACATGAGAATTAATGAGGAGATCCAAATCTTCGCGACTGATAGTAAGTAGGTTTGACTTCCCTGCCTCTTCCATCACGTAGTCCCAGATTCAGGCGAAATTTCCCACAGACGGCGCCAAATTTGATCCTGTCTGAGAAGCTGACCGTGAAGGAGATCCGGAAGAAGGAGACCCACTTCAATGACGAAGACTAATGCTGGTGAAACCTCGACCCGAGAAACCCAAAGTGGATCGGAGGAAAACCCGAGTCACCGAAGGAAATCTGATAAGTATGAAGAAATCCCCGTCCAAATAGGAGAAAGCCGAACTTTCAAACTCCCGAGGTTCCCTGCGCACAAGATACCAACCAACACTGTCGTCAGTGACCTAAGACCGGGGTGGAAATCCCTGGCTAGGCCCTCCGACGCTCAAGTTAGTGATCTCTCTCGATGCCGAGGAAAGAAGAAGCAAGAAGATGAACAGTAGCCCCAGAATTAGAGATGTGAACTTACCCAACCAACGAAGAGGATTCCCCCTTTTATACCACTTCATATAACCTCCGTAGTCATGCAGTGGACCCCGGTTTGTTAGAGTTCGTTATGACATCAGCTGCGTACTCGAGGAAGATGATTTTTAAGGAATCTTTCTTGTACCCCAGATGTACCTTCTTTGTCGTTTAGCACCTGCAAGACAAGCTGAAAGCATATTTCCCGCCAAAATATATATTCTCTATCATGAATTATTCTATTCGGTATATTCATGTATGATTTTCTTTCATGTGCCTTCTGTTTGTATTTTTGTTATGTTAAAAAGTAACATTTTATTCAACATGTTTCTAAGGTATTCATTGAAGGAACTATGCGGGTTCTTCGCTCGAAAGAACCCTCTTGACTGATATTGGTCTATTTTTGCTGCAGAGTATGCAGCGGTCGTTATTGGCTTATCTTCATACGGCAAGCATGTATCGACCGATATTGGCCTACCTTCGTTCGGCAAGCATGTATCGACCGATATTGGTCTATCTTTGCTTTGGAGTGTGCGTCGGTCGTTATTAACTTACCTTCATACGGCAAGCATGTATCGACCGATATTGGCCTACCTTCGTTCGGCAAGCATGTATCGACCGATATTGGCCTACCTTCGTTCGGCAAGCATGTATCGACCGATGTTGGTCTATCTTTGCTTTGGAGTGTGCATCGGTCGTTATTAACTTACCTTTATACGGCAAGCATGTATCGACCGATATTGGCCTACCTTCGTTCGGCAAGCATGTATCGACCGATATTGGTCTATCTTTGCTTTGGCAGGCATGTATCGACCGATATTGGCCTACCTTCGTTCGGCAAGCATGTATCGATCGATATTGGTCTATCCTTGCTTTGGAGTGTGCATCGGTCGTTATTGACTTACCTTCATACGGCAAGCATGTATCGACCGATATTGGCCTACCTTCGTTCGGTAAGCATGTATCGACCGATATGGGCCTACCTTCGTTCGGCAGACATTTATCGACCGATATTGGCCTACCTTCGTTCGGCAGGAATGTATCGGTCGATATTGGCCTTCATCCTTTGACTCTTTCTTCCTTTTCTTTCCTCATCTGAATACCCTTAAAACCCAACCCATATCAGTAGCTTATAGACCTCACGATCTTCTATCGTATTCCTCTTCTTATCTTGGACGTCGTGTGGGCGACGATCTATCGAGATGAGAATCCACCCAAGTTTCCTTCTTCTCCAAGCAAGTTTCGGCCACCAACAATCTTCAAGAGATGAAGAACTTTCAGCCACCAACCAAGCACCAAGGGATGCTAAGAAACAAAGACTCCTATCTCTCCTTCTTTCTCTAACAAGATCCGGCCACCACCAAGCTCCTTGAGATGAAGATGTCGTCGGCCACACAAGGAAGAAGAATAGGAGAGGAAGAGGAAGAGAGGGACGACCGCCACCAAGGAAGAGAGGAATAATAGAAGATATATTGTTATGAGGTGAGACACCTCTACCCTCTCTTTTATATTCCTTGGTCTTGGCAAATAAGGAAAGTTTTAATTAAAACTTCCTTAATTTCCTTGCCAATGAAAAGAAAAGTTTAATTAAAAATTCCTTTTATTTATTAATGTGGCAGGCCCCTACAACTCCTCCAAACAAGGAAAGTTTTAAACATAAAATTAAAACTTCCTAATTTGTTTCCAAAATTTTTAAAATAAAAATTTCTCTTTTAAAAATTCCCTTCATGGTTGGTTATAAAAGGAAACTTTTATCAATTAAAATCTCTCTATTAAAACATATGGATGATTACAATAAGGAAAATTTTCTCTAAAATTAAAATCTTCCTTTCAATTTACAAATAAAGAAAGATATCAAACCTTTCTCTTAATCCTTTGTAGAAACTATAAAAGGTAAAATTTTAATTTCAAAACTCTCTTTTAAAATCATGTCTTCCACATTAGGAAAGATTTTTAAAAAATAAAATCCTTTTAATTTTATTGTGGTCGGCCACCTAAGCTTGGGTTCAAGCTAGGCCGACCACACTTCAACCCATCCAAGCCTTATCTTGGCCGACCCTTGCTTGGGCTCCAAGCTTGGCTTGGCCGACCACCTTGGGATGGGTAAGAAGGTGGGTTTAGGTGGGTATAAGACTTTATAACTAAGAGGCTACAACAGGGACCGAGAGGAGTGTAGGATCGAAAAAAATTTAGATATCTCCACAATGACATGATATTGTCCACTTTGGGCCTAAGCCCTCATGGTTTTGCTCTTGGGCTCTCCCCAAAAGGCCTCAAGCCAATGGAGATATCTTTTCTCTTATAAACCCATGATCTTTCCCATGTGTTTCCAATATGGGACTATGTTTGCAACCTTGCAACCCCAACAATCCCCCCTCAAACAAAGGACCATAGGCTTCCCACGTCCGATCCTCGACCCACCAGGTCTTCCTGCCCCTCGGTCCACCCGACCTACTAGGACTTCCTTGCCTAGTCACAACTAGGGCTTCCTGCCTGGTGTCTGGTCCTCTTGATCCGAACATAGGAGCCCCCACTTTCTTTGTTCGAGGTCAATATTGTACCCACATGGCTTAATCAGACCATAGCTCTTGTGCACAGTCGGCGGTTAAACCTTCTGGCAGTCCGAGCTCTGATACCACTTGTAGGATCGAAAAGAATTTAGATATCCCCACAATGACATGATATTGTCCACTTTGGGCCTAAGCCCTCATGGTTTTGCTCTTGGGCTCTCCCCAAAAGGCCTCAAGCCAATGGAGATATCTTTTCTCTTATAAACCCATGATCTTTCCCATGTGTTTCCAATATGGGACTATGTTTGCAACCTTGCAACCCCAACAAGGAGGAATTGGTTTTAGTCTCTCGATGAACTTAAGTTTCTCGTATTCACCCCGAACACCCAACTCGAGTTCATCAATAATAACTCATACCACTAAAGAGTTATTATTAAACTACCGCATCAATCTCATATTACTATATGGGCTCCTTCTTATCATGAGTGTATTAATCTCCCAATGTTTAAGATATAAAATGTCCACTAATTAAATGAGTTACTGACAACTCAATTAATATCTAGCTCCAAGAGTAATATCACTCAACCTTATCGTCATGTCGTACTAAGTCCACCTGCAGGGTTTACATGACAATCCTTATGAGCTCCTCTTGGGGGCATTATCAACCTAGATTACTAGTGCACAGTTTCATTTTATAATCAACAACACACCATATAAATAATACAATTTCTCAACTTATCGGGCCTATTGATTTATCGAACTAAATCGCACCCTTTGATAAATTAAAGAAATGAATATTGAATATATGTGCTTGTTAGTATATCATGATTAAGAGCACACACTTCCATAATAACAAAGGTCTTGTTCTTTTATGCAGTCAGTATAAAAAGAACTTACCTTAAATGGTCTTGCTCAATACACTCAGAGTGTACTAGTGTAATTTTATAGTTAAGATAAATTAATACCAAATTACACTACGACTATTCCAATGATTTGTTCCTATCCATCTTAGTCGTGAGCTACTATTTATAATTTATAAGGAACTGATAACATGATCTTCTATGTGTGACACCACACACCATATTATCTACAATATAAATTAATTGAACAACTACACTTAGCATATAAATGTAGACATTTGACCAATATGATTCTTTATTTCAAAATAAATATTTATAAAAAATTAGGCTTTTAGTATACACTCTAACAAGAAGTACCACCACCTCTCCCACCGGCCGACCGAAGAGATGAAGGCTTCCACTGTATCGTGCCCGTTCGACCAATGGGGCATGGATATTATGGGGCCCTTCCCCATGGCGACCGGGCAGCAAACGTTTTTGCTCGTCACGATGGACTACTTCTCCAAGTGGGTTAAAGCCGAGCCGCTGAGGAGAATAACCGAGCAGATGGTCCAAAAATTCATCTGGCAGCATATCATCTATCGGTTCGGCATTTCGCGTCGACTCGTTTCAGATAATGGTAGACAGCTCACCGGATGGAAACTCAAAGAATGGTGTGAGGAATATGGCATTCAGCAGGCCTTCACCTCCGTAGCATACCCTCAGTGCAACGGAGAGGCTGAAGTTGTCAATCAGGAGATCCTGCGGATTTTCCGAGTTCGGCTCGACCACATCGGAGGGAGCTGGGTGGACGAGCTCCCCGACGTGCTATGGGCAATCTGCACAACCCCTAAGGAAGGCACGGGGGTAACCCCATTCCACCTGGTGTACGACGGTGAAGCGATCGTCCCGGTCGAGGTCGGAGTTGATTCCAATCGAGTACAACACTACAGCGAAGACAACGCCGAGCGGAGGCTTCTGGAGTTGGACTTTGTGGATGAAACGCGCGATAAAGCAGCCGTTCGGCTGATGGCTTATAGGCAGAGGATGAGATAGAACTACAATCGACGAGTGATCCCGAGGTCATTCTAGGTCGGTGACCTCGTGTGGAAGAAGGTGAAGTCGGTCGACGACGTCACTAAACTAGAAGCTCCGTGGGTTGGACTGTTGGATCGAGACCATGCTAGAGGGGGGGTGGATAGCGCTCATGGCTTTCAAGCATTTCGGATTCGTAAATCGTACAAGTAAAGCAGCGAAAATAAAAAACAACACACACACAAAACAAGGACACCAAGATTTACTTGGTTCGGAACCTTGGGCGACTCCTACTCCAAGGCACGCGATCGTTAATCACTTTCGGTGGACAACAACTATAATATCATTAAAGTGTTACAATTTAAAGTACAATTAAAAATAGTAATTATACCAATGACAGAGGAAACAGTAATTTGAAAGCTCTAGGTCGTCGGCGTCAAGTTGTAGCTTCGTCGGAACTTCTCGTTAGTAGTTGGTTGTAGACAGATCGCTTGATACTTAATATGTTGAGATGTTGGTCGAAGTGGCCTTAAATAGGCTATTGAGGGTGACTCCAAGTCCTCATGGAGGTGCCTCAAAGGTGAAGTTCTATCCCTCTTCCTGCGTTGCGATAAGCCTTCGCTGCCTGCTGCTTATCCTGCCTGGAGGCGCCTTTATTGCTCCATGGAGGTGCCTCAAGCCTAGCATCCAAGGCGCCTCAGCCTCCCTCGATGGTGCCTCCAAGCTTGCTACACAGACTTCTTCTCCCTTGCACCCAAGGTGCCTCAAGCTTCATGAGGGTGCCTCGGGTACTGTTCATCCGAGGCAAGATGTGCATTTTAGTCCCTGTAAAATTTGTTAGTCCACAAAACACCTACATACCCTGCAAGACAAAGTTAGCACATATATAAATCCAATAAAAGAAGTATTTGACAATCTCCGGACTGTCGATTCTGACTTCGGATTTTCGACCGAAAATCCTAGGTCGAACCGACGCCTACTGTTCCCTCTTCTGGGGAACGCACCCTCACCTACTCCACTTAGGGAGAGCATACCTGATGTCAGTCTGGTCCTCCAGATCAACTGGACTTTCTGCCTAGGGTTACGACCCCCTAGGACCTAGGGTTACCACCCCCTAGGGGCTTTCTCCACCTAGGGTTACCTCCCCCTAGAACCTAAGGTTACCCCTCTTAGGATTTCTCCTCCACCCAGGGTTCCACCCTCTAGGATCTAATGTTACTGTTGGATTATAAAAGTCAATAGAGGGGGGGTGAATATCGATTTAAAAATTAACAAGAGTATGCAGCGGAAAAAGTAAAGTAAAGAGAGATGACACAAGTAATTTTTACTTGGTTCGGAGCCTGTGTCGACTCCTACTGCAAGGTCCGCACATAAGGGTGCTTTCGGTGGGCAATCACTAATAATTCAAAATGAGAATTACAACGAAAGTGCAGGAATTATTAGTAAAAAAATGTTGACAATTATGAAAACTAAGACAGAAAGAAAAAGAAACTTGTCGGTGAGATTTTGGCAGTGTCGCAGGAGCACTGAAGATCTAATTGTCGGTTGTTGTTGGAGCTTCAGCCTTGACCCTCCTTATATAGGAGGTTCGGGGTGCCTGGAACCTTCAGGGCGCCCCGGTGTGACGTAGCTGACCTAACCAGGAGGCTCCATGTGGTGATGACGCGAAGATGATAAAAGTTCGCCTCCGGGCGCCCGAGTACCTCCCGAGCGCCCGGATCCTGTTTTCCAGCAGTTTCCTTCCTGCAAAAAAAATATTAGTCCGAGGCACTCATATCTCCTGTAAAGCAAATTATTAGCACAGTTCATAATTCAAATAGAAAGAGTATGACTTAGATTCCGTTTTTTCGAGATCGGAATCTAGTCACGATCTTGACTTAGAGTTACGAAATGGTTCTAAGTTGGATCGGCGCCTAAGTTCCTTTTCCGGGAATGAGTCCTCACAGTCACTCCCCTCCAATGACTTACCTTTACTCACCTGCCAGATGCCCAGTCAGCCCTTCGACTCGTCTGGACTTCGCGCCAGCTATCCGGTCAGCCCGTCGACCTAGCTAGACTTCGTGTCAAACGTCTGGTCAGCCCGTCGGCCCGTTTGGACTTCGTGCCAGCTATCCGTTCGGCCCGTCGACCTAGCTGGGCTTCGTACCAGACATCAGGTCAGCCCGTCGACCTGTTTGAACTTTTCCTGCACACTCGGTCAGAGTGTTAGATCAACAACAAAACTAACTTAACCTAATTTGTCATTCATCAAAACCTGGGTTAGACCGTTAATGTTAACCGCACCAACAGTTACCGCCCCTTAGGATTTTCCACCCGCCTAACCGTAGTTAGGACTTTCCTAAAACCTCATTTAAGATCATTAGATAGCAATTAACCTTAACTTTGAATCTCTTTTGCCATTATCAAAACTAAGGTTTGATCGGCGGATGCTTCCTGCACCAACAATCTCCCCCTTTTTGATTATGACAACTGAAATTCAAAGTTAAACAAAAGGAAAATAATGAAAAGATAGCACAAGCACAAATTTAGCACATACAGAGCTCCCCCTTTAGACTATAAAAGTTTTAGATTTAAAATTTCTTTGAGTTTTCTTTGAATTTTTCTTATACTCTCCCCCTTTGTCATATATCAAAATAACCAAGAGAGTGAAAAAGAAGGCTAAAAATGGCCTTAGCTAGATTTGAGAAACTTTAATTAATTTTTTTTTTTGAAATAATATTTACCTTGTCATTCAAAAAGATAGAAAAATAGAGCATTAAATAAACATTTAGTTTTTTAAGAGGGAATGAAAAAAAAAAATAGAAGCATAAGGGTTTTAAATAAAAGTTTAAACATACTTTGAGAAACACTTAGATTTAATTCTCTTGTAAAACATTTAGCTAAGTGAATTATTTTGACTTTGAAAAGTAACTTAGCTAATTTTAGAAGTACTTTACCAAATTTAACAAGCTTTTGAAAGACACTTAGCATAAAATTTTTCTTTTCTTTTTAGAAATCATTTTAAACGCTAAGTTTGAAACACTTTTAGCTAAGTGAATTATTTTGACTTTGAAAAAGTAACTTAGCTAAAAGTACTTTGCCAAATTTAACAAGCTTTTGAACACTTAGCTAAAGAAAACTTAGTCAAATTTAGAAAAATCTTTATAAAATAATACTTAGATAAAAATGCTTAACTTGAGAAATTTGTAAAATTTTAACTAAGGTCATTTTCACTTTGGAGAATAAGACAAACAAAAAAAATATTCCTAAAGTCCAAGCATGAGTAACTGAAAAGTAAATACTTAAATTTCTTGGCCACATGTCTAACCATTAGTTATAGTTGATTTCCTAGAGGGCAACAACTTTCACTTGGTTAGTCAAGTTAAGTTTAGAATTCCAGTTAGATTTAACTAAGACTGGATAATTTAACTTGATTAATGTATTTTGGTATTTATTGTCCAAACTTACTGCGATGCACAGAAATAAGCATTCTGAAGTCTAGACTGAACCCTATGCATCTCACCTCATTCTAAGTGTTTCAAACACAAACAAGTTAAGCCTAGTGTGCTTGTGAGATGCTCTGGCTGAAATCTAGGGGAACATGATTTCTAGGATTAAGCCTAGGCTAAGTCCAAATTTTGAAAATCTAAGAAATTGGGATTTTGAAAATATTATTTTTCCTAGAGTTTTAAAACTAAACTGATTTAAAATATAAATTTCAAGTAAAGATAAATCCTATTCTACTAAGCACATCCCTATTTATCTTCTAAGTGCACTGAACTCAAGTTCAGGTAAGGGCTTTATGAATATATCAGTCATATTTGATTTGGACTCAACATAGTTAAGTACAATATCACCCTTAGCTACGTGATCCCTTACAAAATGGTGTTTTACTTCAATATGTTTAGTCCTAGAGTGGTGAATTGGGTTTTTGGTTAAATTGATTGAACTTATGTTATCTATTGAAATTTTAGTATTCTGATATTCTAATTGGTACTCTTTTAGGGTATGCATCATCCATAATAATTAAGATGCACATTCTCCTAGGGCTATGTACTCAGCTTCAGTGGTAAATAAGGCAACACAATGTTGCTTTCTGCTTGACCAACTTACTAGGAACTAACCTAGAAATTGATAGCTACCACTTGTGCTTTTTTTATCTAGTTTGCACCCAGTATAGTCTGAGTCAGAATAGCCAGTTAGATTAAGGGTGCAAGTTCTAGGGTACCATAGTCCTACATTTAAGGTTCCCCTAATATACCTAAGTATTCTTTTAACGTAAGTTAAGTGTGACTCTTTTGCGCAAGATTAATATCTTGCACACATACCTACTGCAAAAAGAATGTCCGGTCGACTTGCAGTTAGGAATAGTAGACTTCCTATCACACTTCAATAGTATTTCAAGTCTACTGGTTTTCCTTCTAAGTCTGAGTCAATTTTAATGTTGGTAGTCATCGGTGTATTAATATTTTTTTAATTTTCCATTCCAAATTTTTTAATTAATTCCTTCACATATTTTGTTTGGAAAATATAAATTCCATCTTTTGTTTGTTTAATTTGTAAACCTAGGAAAAAGTTAAGTTCACCTACTAGACTCATCTCAAACTCATTTTTCATTAATTTAGTAAATTCTTTTAGAAATTTGGAATTAGTTGAGCTAAAAATTATATCATCTACATATATTTGAGCTATAAAAATATTATTTTCTAAGGTTTTTACAAACAGAGTTGGGTCTATTTGACCTTGGTTGAACCCTTTAGATATTAGATAATTAGATAGATGTTCATACCATGCCATAGGTGCTTGTTTTAGTCCATATAGGGCATTTTTTAGTTTAAAGACATGACTTGGATGTTCTAAGTCCTCAAATCCTGGGGGTTGACTTACATACACCTCTTCTTTAATAAATCCGTTCAAAAATATGGATTTTACATCCATTTGATATAGCTTGAATCCCTTATGTGCTGTGTAGGCCAACAACATTCTAATGGATTCAAGTCTGGCTACAAGGGCATAGGTCTCATCATAATCTAACCCCTCTACTTGGTTGAACCCTTTGACTACTAATTTTGCTTTGTTTCTAACTATATTGCCCTGATCATCTAATTTGTTCCTAAAAACCCATTTAGTATCAATTACGGTCTTGTTAATGGGTTTAGGTACTAATTCCCAGACTTGATTTCTTTCAAATTGGGTTAACTCTTCCTGCATTGCTAAAGTCCAGTCTGGGTCTGGTAGGGCTTCATCTATAGTTTTGGGTTCAATTTTAGAAATAAGGGCTATCTGGCTTAGATTCCTATAGGATGACCTAGTTCTGACTCCTAGAGTTGGATCACCCAAAATTTGGTCGGATGGGTGATTAGTACTTGTTCTAGTTGGTCTTATATCTGGGTTAATAATTGGTTCTTGTGAGTCACTAGGTTTAAGTATAATTTCTTCATCATCTTCTATATTTCTTGAGTTAACATTTTCTCTATCATTATTTTCATTTATAAAATTGGGTATTTTATTTTCTTCATCAAATATTACATTTATTGTTTCTTCAACTTTTAGGGTATTTTTGTTATAAACTCAGTATGCCCTACTGGTTGTTGAGTACCCTAAAAATATTCTTGGGGTTGTTTTTGATGAAAATTTCCCTAAGTAATCTTTGGTGTTTAGGATGAATACTTTACATCCAAATACTTTTAAGTAGTTTAAGTTAGGAATTTTATTATAATATATTTCATACGGTGTTTTATTTAGACTTTTATTAATTAAAATTCTATTTTGTATATAACAGGTTGTATTTATTGCTTCAACCCAGAATTGATTAGATATAACATAGTCCTAGCGGCTTCTTGTAGGGTTCTGTTTTTACGTTCTACTAGACCATTTTGTTGGAGGATCCTAGGGCAAGAATATTCATGCTTATACACATTAAGTTCATAAAATTCAATAAAGTTATGATTTTCAAATTCTCCCCCATGGTCACTTCTAATTCTTTTTATCTGAGTGTCTTTTTCATTTTCAATTAATTTGTAGAAAATTTAAATACTTCAAAAGTTTCATCTTTAGTTTTTAAAAATTTTACCCAAGTAAATCTTGAGTAGTCATCGATTATTACTAAGCAATATTGATTTTTGCTTAGTGACTTGACTTCATGTGAATCAAACAAGTCTAGGTGAAGGAACTCAAGTGTTGAAGTTGTTCTGTTTAGGTTGGTTAACTTATTGTTTGACTTGTTTTGTTTACCTTGTTGACAAGCATCACAAGTTGAATTTTCAATAAATTTTAATTTAGGCAGACCTCTAACTAGACCATTTTGACTCATTTTTTAAATGAGTCTAGTATGAGTGTGACCCAGTCTCTTGTGCCACAACTCAGTTTCCTCTTGTTGTGTTAATAAACACTCTAATGAGGAAGTTGGTAGGTCTATAGTATAAATATTTTTTTTTCTAAAACCCTTAAGTGTAATTTCAGGATTATTGATATTCTTAATTATACATTCAGTTTTTGAAAATGTGACTAAATATTCTGAGTCACATAACTAGCTAATACTAAGTAAATTGAAGCTAAATTGGTCAACCAATAATACTTTTCGAATGTAAAAGTCAAAATTTAATTGAATATTACCTATTCCGATTACCTTAAGGGTCCCGTCATTGCCGAACGCAACAGATCCTAGGTTTTTGAGTTTCAGCTTACTGAATTTCAATCTATCTCCAATTATATGTTTGGAGCATCCACTATCTAGCATCCATTGATCCAAATCTTTATGTTCCTACATAAAGTGTTTGATTTGAGTCAATCTAATGGATTTGGAAGATAGTTTTGATTAAAATCAACTTGATTTTCCATCTCACCCAATCTAAATGATCAAAACATGGTATCTCTATAGGTGATTGTGAGATGGTATATTAATTTAATCAAGGTTAACTTAATTAAGTTGAATTGATTAAGTTGATTTATTTGATTAACTTAATTTGATTAAATTGAGTTAATTAATATTAAATTGGATTAATTTGATTAAATAATTAAATTAAATCAGAATAATCAGATTAAATTGATTAAATTGAAATAATCTGATTAAATTGATGTTAATTATATTAAATTGAAGTAATCTGATTAAATTGAAATTAATTCGATTAAATTGAAATAGCCTAATTAAATTGATTTTAATTTGATTAAATTGATTTTAATTTGATTAAATTGAGATAATCTGGTTAAATTGAAATTAATTATATTTAGACTAAGTTCAACATAGATCTATCTCACCTTATTCTATGTTATCAATCAGAGAATCCTAAGTAGTTTTGTGAGATGGTTATCTTCAATTTAAATTATTTATAAGGATTAATTTATATTTGAGTTAAACTTAGGTTTCCCAATTGGTTAATTAAATATACATTTCGAAAATCGGCTCCCAGGCTATGACAAGACACTAGGCCTTCTTGGGTATGAGATCATCCACCACTTCTAGACAGAGCCTTTCAAAGAAAATATATATTTAATTTTCCTTTTGAGACCCCTAGGTTTAACTAAACAAGTGTAAATTATGCCTAGGTCCTTAGTCTACCCTAATCTAAACATGCATAATGTAAAAAATTAAATAAACAATATGGTCTATCAAGGTAATGAACTTGATCCTTGGGGACCCAATATTGACCAAGTCCAACTTGATTGACCAAGTTGGACTTAGGTGCCCATGCTTGGACTATCTTACTATTCGGTCTGTTAATAAGCGATAAATAAGACCGATGTTTCTTTTTAACTTTAAATCCTAGCCCGAATCGATTGTATACGACTTTCTGTTTTCCAAGAATCAAGTCAAGATTCTTGGAACCCAGTGTAAACCGTTCCAATGTAGTCTTCAAATCCTTGACTTGACTTTTCAGGCTGGAATTCTCTTCCTCAAGTTTTTGGATTTGAGTTGAGGTTCCAGTCTAAACAGGGTCAGCCAAGGATTCGGTATTAGTCACTTCTTTAAGGGATGTTACCTCCTTTAGAAGCGACTTGATCCGAACATTGGATTTTGCTAACTTATGCATTAAGTAATTAATTAAATTATATAGACAATTTGTACTTACATAGGGGTTTGGCTCTTCGGAAACGGATGTGGATCCATGACTTCTCTCGGACTCGGCTTCTGATTCGTCCTCGCTTTCGGATTCGTTGATGCAGTCCCGAGCCATCATCGCGAGAAAACTCATCTGTTCGAGTTCTTCGTCGTCGGACTCTTCCAAGGATGACTCGTCCCAGGTTGCCTTCAGAGCTTTCTTCCTTCTTGGCTTCTTCGCATCTTTCTGATTTGGGCAGTTCGCCTTGATGTGCCCCTTCTGATTACATCCGTAGCACGTCACCTCAAACTTTACCTTTGGTTGGGCCTCCTTCGATTGAATTACCATTTTAATATCCTTTTTGTTGAAGCCCCTCTTCTTTCTGTAGAGTTTCTTCACCAGGTTGACGAGTTCGGTTGTGAGTTCATCGTCGTCGTCAGAGTCCGGTTCTTCTTCCGATTCTGGTTCGGTTCTGTGCTTTGTTTTTGCTTCCCTGGTTCTGCTTGTACCTGCAACCAAAGTAATACCTTTCTCGGCCGGACGTGAGTTTACCTATTCATGTAATTCAAATTTTGCAAATAATTCATCTAACTTAATGGAAGAAAGATCCTTGGAAATCTTGTAAGCATCTACTATGGATGCCCACAAGGTATTCCTCGGAAAAGCATTCAAGGCATATCTCAAGATGTCCCGGTTCTCTACTTTTTGTCCAATTGCATGTAGACCGTTGAGTAGATCCTGTATCCGGGCATGGAGCTAGCTAGCCGTCTCACCTTCCTACATTTTAATATTGTATAATTTATTAAATATTAAATCCCTTTTACTTACCTTGGTGTCAGACGTTCCTTCATGAAGCTCGATCAGCTTCTCCCAAAGTTCTTTGGCGCTCGTGAACGGGCCGATGCGGTTCAGTTCCTCCTTCGTCAATCCACATTAGAGGGTGCAGGTCGCCTTAGCATTGGCTTCTACCTTTTTGATAAGGGCGCATCCCAATTTTCGTACGGTAGTGGCTTGTCGGTGCCGTCAGTTGGTATTTCTAGCCCGGTTTTGACGATCATCCAGACTTTAAAGTAAGTCTGGAGATACGCCTCCATCCGACCCTTCCAGTACCCAAAATCATCTCCAGAGAAGAGCGGTGGGCGAGCAGTGCCGAAACCTTCTTGGAAAGCCATTTTAGATATAGCACAAAGAAAACGAACAAAAAGAATATCCCAGGACTTGATCCTGGATTAGTAGTGTGGTATGAAAATAAGAATAAATTACGTTCTCGAATGGTGTTGCACAACTTCGAGAAAAGAATACGATTACGAAAAAAAACTATATCGGAAGACGGCAAGAATATCGATTCCGATCGACTCTGAAAAATTGAAAAAACACCATGAAAAAAGTGTTTGATTGGTGGTTGCATCAAATCAAAGCTACCCCGCTCTGATACCAATTGTTGGATCGAGACCGCGCTAGAGGGGGAGGTGAATAGCGCTCGTGGCTTTCATGCGTTTCGGATTCGTAAATCATACAAGTAAAGCAGCGGAAATAAAAAATAACACACACACAAAACAAGGACACTAAGATTTACTTGGTTCGAAGCCTTGGGCGACTCCTACTCCAAGGCCCGCGATCGTTGATCACTTTTGGTGAGCAACAACTATAATATCGTTAAAGTGTTTCAATTTAAAGTACAATTAAAAATAGTAATTATACCAACGACAGAGAAAATAGTAATTTGAAAGCTCCAGGTCGTCGACGTCAAGTCGTAGCTTCGTCAGAACTTCTCATTAGCAGCTGGTTACAAACAGATTGCTTGATACTTGATATGTTGAGCTGCTGGTCGAAGTGGCCTTAAATAGGTTGTTGAGGGTGCCTCCAAGTCCTCATGGAGGCGCCTCAAAGGTGAAGTTCTATCCCTCTTCCTGCGCTCCGATAAGCCTCCGCTGCCTGCTGCTTATCCTGCCCGAAGGCACCTTCATTGCTCCATGGAGGCGCTTCAAGCCTAGCATCCAAGGCGCCTCAGCCTCCCTCGAGGGTGCCTCCAAGCTTGCTACGCAGACTTCTTCTCCCTTGCACCCGAGGCACCTCAAGCTCCATGAGAACGCCTCGGGTACTATTCATCCGAGGAAAGATGTACATTTTAGTCCCTGCAAAATATGTTAGTCCACAAAACACCTACATACCCTGCAAGACAAAGTTAGCACATATATAAATCCAATAAAAGAAGTATTTGACAGTCTCCGGACTGTCCAGTTCTGACTTCGGATTTTCGACCGGAAACCCTAG
Organism: Zingiber officinale; assembly: GCF_018446385.1. Lineage (NCBI taxonomy): Eukaryota > Viridiplantae > Streptophyta > Magnoliopsida > Zingiberales > Zingiberaceae > Zingiber > Zingiber officinale. The sequence goes on from NC_055994.1 coordinate 78,932,800, forward strand.
GTCGAACCGACGCCTACTATTCCCTCTTCCAAGGAATGCATCCTCACCTACTCTACTCAGGGAGAGCATACCTGATGCCAGTCTGGTCCTCCAGACCGACTGAACTTTCTGCCTAGGGTTACCACCCCCTAGGATTTTTCTCCACCTAGGGTTACCTCCCCCTAGGATCTAAGGTTACCCCACCTAGGATTTCTCCTCCACCTAGAGTTACCACCCCCTAATACCTAAGGTTACCGCCCCTTAGGATTTTCCACCTGCCTAACCGCAGTTAGGACTTTCCTGAAACCTCATTTAAGCTCGTTAGATAACAATTAACCTTAACTTTGAATTCCTTTTGTCATTATCAAAACTAAGGTTCGATCATCGGATGCTTCCCGCACCAACACAGACCATTCAAAGTCGTGGAGAAGCTCCACTCGGGCGCCTATTACCTAGAGGATGAAGACGGGTGGCGACTAGAACATCCTTGGAGCGCGAACCATCTTCTGTCATACCGAGTTGGATGAAAGGTGCGCCAATGTAATTGAGGTGTACTTTCCATTCTTCCTGTTTCCTTTGAGTGCTGGATTGGAATGAAAAATGAGAGGTTATTGAAATTCTCGTCGAGCGCCGACATTAAACCCAAGTCTCCACCGACGATCGAGCGGTGACCTTAAACCCTGGTCTTCACCAAATCGTCGAGCGACGACGTTAAACCCAAGTCTCCACCGACGGTCGAACGGCGACATTAAACCCCGGTCTCCACCAAATCGTTGAGTGGTGATGTTAAACCCAAGTCTTCACTGACGATCGAGCGACGACGTTAAACCCAAGTCTCCACCGACGGTCGAGCGACGACCTTAAACCTCAGTCTTCACCAAATCGTCGAGCGACGACGTTAAACTCAAGTCTCTACCGACGGTCGAGCGACGACCTTAAACCCCGGTCTTCACCAAATCGTCAAGTGGTGACGTTAAACCCAAGTCTCCACCGATGGTCGAGCGGCGACCTTAAACCCCGATCTTCACCAAATCGTCGAGCGGCGACGTTAAACCGAAGTCTCCACCGACGGTCGAGCGGCGACCTTAAACTCCCACCTTAGAAGATCATCGAGCGACAACGTTAAACCCCAGAGTCGATCAGCAACTGTAAACTCCTGAGTCGATCGACGACCTTAAACCCAGGAGGTATGATCCTAGCGAATTTACCAATAACAAAGGTACGACCGTAGCAGCCGATCAGGACTATACAGTCGGACACTAGTAAAATGATAGCATATGAAGAAAGATCACAAAAGGATTTCATTGATAATAAGTCAGACACTGTCGAGCGACAGGAATACATTCAAAACATCCAAAAATATTCTCTACAAGCCCCTCACTCACTCGATATAGTCGAAGGCTTCGTCAGGAATGGAGTCGAGGAGCTGGACGCGGTTGACATCACCGTCAGACAAGGCTTTGGAGACGTGGTCGTTCGCCTTCAGCTGGCTGAGCGTCCCATCGATGGCCAGCTCGAATGATCGGACAATCCGATTGGTCGCCTTTTCCAGAAATTGGTCCGAGCGAAGGTATTGTTGCCTCAGGACCGCAAACAGACCCGGTTTGGCCTCCTGGTAGGCTGTCAGTGCAGCACGGGAGGCCCCCAGTGTTAGAGTGTATACTAGTGTTAGTGTGTATACTAAAAGCCTAGCTTTTGTAAACATTTGATTTGAAATAAAGAATCACATTGGTCAAAAATGTCTACATTTATGCTGAGTGTAGTTGTTCAATTAATTTATATTATAGATAACATGGTGTGTGGTGTCACACAGAAGATCATGTTATCGGTTCTTTATAAATTATAAACAGTAGCTCACGACTAAGATGAAAAGGAACAAACCATTAGAATAGTCGTTGTGTAATTAGGTATTAGTTTATCTTGACTAATAAATTACACTAGTACACTCTAAGTGTATTGAGCAGGATAATTTAAGGTAAGTTCTTTTTATACTGACTTAATAAAAGAATAAGACCTTAGTTATTATGGAAGTGTGTGCTCTAAATCCTAATATAATAACAAGCACATATATTTAGTATTTATTTCTTTGACTTATCAAAGGGTGAGATTTAGCTCAATAAATCAATAGACCCGATAAGTTGGGAAATGATATTACTTATAGTGTGTGTTGTTGATTATAGAAGGAAACTGTGTCCTAGTAATCTAGGTTGATAATGTCCCCAAGAGGAGCTCATAAGGATTGCCATGTTAAACTCTGCAGGTGGACTTAGTCCGACATGACGATAAGGTTGAGTGGTTCTACTCTTAGACTAAAATATTAATTAAAGAGAGTTGTTAATAACTCATTTAATTAGTGGGCATTCAACATCTTAAACACAGGGAGACTAACACACTCATAATAAGAAGGAGCCCAAAATATAATTTGGGATTGGTATGGTAGTTCAATAATAATTCTTTAGTGGTATGAATTATTATTGATGAAATTAAGTTGGGTGTTTGGAGCGAACACGGGAAGCTTAATTTCATCGGGAGACCAAAACCAATTCCTCCTCTCGGTCCCTATCGTAGCCTCTTATTTATAAAGTATTATACCCACCTTTATACTCATCCTAAGGTGGCCGGCTAAGCAAGCTTGGAACCCAAGCTTGGGCCGGCCAAGTAAATTGGATGATCCAAGTTGTGTGGCCGACCCTAGCTTGAACCTAAGCTTGGTGTGGCCGACCACATCAAATTAAAAGGATTTTAATTTTTTAAAATCTTTTCTTATGTGGATATCATGGTTTTAAAAGAGAGAGTTTAAAATTTAAATCTTTTTTTTAATAGTTTTCTACAAAAAATTAAGTGAAAGATTTGATATCTTTCCTTATTTGTAGTTAAAAGGAAGATTTTAATTTTTTGATAAAACTTTTCTTTTTTGTAACCATGTTCATGATTTAAAAGAGAGTTTTAAAATTATAAATTTTTCCTTTTATAAGTTTCTACAAAAGATTAAGAAAAGATTTGATATCTTTCCTTATTTGTAGATTGAAAGGAAGATTTTAATTTTAGAAGATAACTTTCCTTTTTGGAAATCATCCACATGTTTTAATAGAGAGATTTTAATTTATAAAATTCCTCTTATAACCAACCATGAAGGGAAAAATTATTAGAGAAATTTTTATTTTAAAATTTTCGGAAACAAATTAAGAAGTTTTAATTTTGTGTTAAAACTTTCCTTGCTTGGAGCAATGAGGTGGTCGACCATGATATTTAAGAAAAGGAAATTGATTTTAATTAATTAAAATTTTCCTTTTCATGGCAAAGAAAATAAGGAAATGTTTATTTAAATTTTCCTTATTTGCCAAGACCAAGGATTATAAAAGAAGGGGTAGGGGTGCCTTCATGGGAACAACTCTATTCTATTCTCCTCCTCTTTTCTTTGGTGTGGTCGGCCCTTCTTATTTCCCCTTCTCCTTTTTCTTTCTTCTCCTTGGTCGAACCTCTTCATCCTTGGGAGCTTGGAAGGTGGCCGGATCTTGCTTGGAGAAGAAGGAGAGAAAGGAGATTTTGTTTCTAGCATCCCTTGGAGCTTGGTGGTGGTGGCCGAACCTCACACTCTTGGAGTTTTTTGTGGTGGCCGAAACTAGCTTGGAGAAGAAGGAGCTTGGGTGGCTCTCATCTCGGTAGATCATCGCTCACACGACGTCCAGGATAAGAAGAGGAATACGGTAGAAGATCAAGAGGTTGTTGCATACAAAGAAAGGTATAACTAGTAATTATTTTCCACATCATACTAGTTTTTTTTTGTATGAATTCCAAACACAAGAGGCATATAATTCTAGGTTTCGAAGTTGTGATTCAAGTTTGTGTTTTTTTTGTTTTTTGAATTTGTGATTCGATTGTTCCTTTTGGTTAAACATAGGGTTATATAAGGAAATTAAATATTAGATTTCATTGAAAGGCTTTGTCTAGGAAGTGGTGGTTGCTCCCATATCTAAGAAGGCATAGTGCCTCGCCATGTTTAACCCAGAAATTGATTTTTAAAATTAATATTTAATTAAATTTATAACATAGGTGGATTTGGATCAATAATGTTAAGCATCGTTTGCGATCCAAGTCTAAACCATTAAGAACAGACAAGTTAAATTTGTAATCAATAATGTTAAGTTCCATTTGCGATTCCGAATTTAATTTCTAAAAAATACAATAGGTTATTAGGATAGGTTCAACACTTATATAAAATTTTTGTACAGTGGAACCGGTATGATCTTCCTAGGACTAACCAACACTCAGATCCTCTTCAAGGCACTTCACTTGATCCTGAAGCTCCACCTCCTTAGTCGAACGACTCTCCCGCTTGGCAACCAGGGAGTCCTCTGCCTTCTTCAGCTTCTTGGCCAGCTGCCAAGCATCCTGGTTCTTCTGTTCCAGGTCGGCGATGGCCCGTTGTTTCCTTGTGGAAGCCAGATCGAGTTTCCGGTCGTAAGTGTTCACTTGCACCTCGATCTGGTTCAGCCTACTAGCCTGCTCGGCCGACTTCTGTTGCTCCGCTACTAGAAGTTGTTGGGCCTTTTCCAGGTCAGCCTGCAGACGAGTGATCGGTGGCCCCCGGGAGGAGGAAGCTTCTCCGGAGATCTTAAGCTTCTTCAGCTCGTCCTCCACTTGAGCCAACCGCTGGCACATGGCGATGTTCTCCACCCAGAACTACAAGCAAGCATTAGTGCCGATCGGATGTAACTCATGAATTGGCATTTGAAAATACTAACTCCGGTGGACATTTTCGATGGCTATCGGCGAGCGCGCCAGGGGGTTTCTGTTGGATAGAAAGCGCTAGGGGGGGTGAATAGCGCTCGTGGCTTTCACTCGTTTCGGAATCAAAAATTGTTCGAGAGTTTAAAGCAGCAGAAATAAAAAGAACAAGCACAGAAAAGATCCAAGTGTTTTTACTTGGTTCGGAGCCTTGGGCGACTCCTACTCTTGAGGCCCTCGCTCGTTGAGCAATTATTTTGGACAATTCACTATCAAATCGCAAAGTACAGATATGAATTAAGTATAACAAAATTTTAAGTAATACCGACAACAAAAATTAAGGAGATCGGAGTGTCGGGTTGTCGGGAGCTTGTCGTAGCTTGTTCGGAACGTCTTGTTAGCACCACGTTGTGGATGGATCGCTTGGAAGATGAATTAATGAACCTGCTGCTCGAGTCCCCTTATAAAGGGTGTTCAAGGCGCCTCAAAACCCCATTGAGGCGCCTCAAACCATAAGGTTTTATCCCGTTATTAACATTGTGATGATCTTCTGGTCACTGCCTCTTATCCGACTCAAGGCGCCTTCATCACTGGTCCAAGGTGCCTCTAAGAAGCAGTCCAAGGTGCCTTCAATCTCCATGAAGGCGCCTCCAGCTTCACTTCGTAGCCAGCTTCGGCCTTGTACCTGAGGCGCCTCCAAGCTTCATGGAGGCACCTCGGGTACTGTTCATCCGAGGTGTAAAATGCACTTTGGTCCCTACAAGATACGTTAGTCCCAAAAATACCCTGCAGCACAAAGTTAGCACATAATAAATATGATGAATGAATATTTTACAATCTCCGGACTGTCCGAGTCTGACTTTAGATTTTCGACCGGAAACCCTAGGTCGACCCGACGCCTACTGTTCCCTCTACGGGGAACGCGTCCTCACCTACTCCCCTCAGGAGAGATTACCTGATGTCAGCCCGGTCCTCCAGACCGACTGGACTTTCTGCCTAGGGTTATCACCCCTAGGACCTAGGGTTACCGCCTCCAAGGGTTTTTCTCCACCTAGGGTTACCACCCCTAGGACCTAAGGTTACCCCCCCCCCCCCCCTTAGGATTTTCCTCCACCTAGGGTTACCGCCCCTTAGGATTTTCCTACCACCTAGGGTTACCACCTCCTAGGGTTTTTCACCTGCCTAACCGCAGTTAGGACTTTCCTGCAATCTCATTTAAGCACATTAGATAACAAGGAACCTTAACTTTGAATCCCTTTGCCATTATCAAAACTTAGGTTCGATCATCGAATGCTTTCCGCACCAACAATCTCCCCCTTTTTGATTATGGCAACAAAGATTCAAAGTTAAGTAAAACAAGATACACAAAATGAAGATAAGCAATCTATAAGCATGATTTAAGCATCGTGTATAGGGCTCTCCCTTAATGAGAGCTCTGTTTTTCTTGTCACTTAATTCAAATTAGTATACTTAATTTGAATTTGTCCTACTCTCCCCCTTTGTCATATATCAAAAAACTTTTGGTGAAAGAAGGGGACAAGTTGAAAGGTCTAAGTTTTTAAAACCAATAAATTACGTTTTTAACCAAGCAATATTTCTAGTAGGTTTTACTTTAAAATTACCTTAGCTTTGAAGAACTTAGCCAAAGTATTAAATTTTAAAACGATTTTCGAAAGGCAAGTTTCGAAAATAGTAGGCTAAGTTTGCAGAAGAGAAATTTTAGAAAGGCTTTGTTGAAAAAACATTTCGTTAAATTTTTTAAAGCCTTTTAAGAATCATTAATTTCAAATAGCCTTTATTAATTAGTTTGAAATCTCTTTATAGAAGTCAGAAAAGAAAATTTTTAAGAGGTTTGAAAATCCTTAAAGACAAGGGAGGAGCAGTAAGGTTGAAACCCTAATGTCCAAGCATGAGTTTGAAAATTAATCAATTACCTTTAGCAGAGTATCAGAGCCTTAAAGTGCAAGCTGAGTTAATTTGAAATTTTAATATCCTTAACCAACTGTCTAACCTTTAGCTACTAGCTGAATACCTAGAGGACACAGGTTTTCACTTGGTTAGTCAAGTTAAGTTAGTAATCCAGTTAGATTTGACTAGGGCTGGATCATTTAACTTGATTAATGTAGACTTGATTTTTAATGCCCAGACTCACTATAATGCACATATATAAACATTCTGGAGTCCAGGTTGTACCCTATGCATCTCACGCTGTTCTAAGTTTCTGTCAAACACAAACAAGTTATGCCTAGTATGTTTGTGAGATGCTCTGGCTAAAGCTAGGGGAGCATGATATCTAAGGGTTAGATTATAGGCTAAGTCCAAATTTTGAAAGACTAATAAGATCATTTTCCTATAATTTTAAAAGATAATTTTGAGATTAGACAATTTTTTGAAAAAAAAAAATTAAAGTTCAATGTAGGGAAGTTGTTTGAAAATTAAGATCTATTCTACCACACATCAAGCAAAATAGAAAACCATAAAGGACTGGTACGCAGAAATAAGCAGAGCAGCATAAGTACAACTAGACAAAGAAATGAAAGTGTCTGTGTCCAAAATCCACGGTACAATGCATAAGATGAGAGCGTCAAAGAGTAGGGTCATCAGCTGGAGGGTCGTCAGCTAGAGGTAGTGCAAGAGGCTGCTCGGGTGCAGGCTGTCCCTGTTGGTGCAATATCCCTCAGGTCAAGGTTGACCTGGGTGACCAAGCTGAGTCTTGGTTTGAGTTTAGATGTTTGACAATAAGAAATTGATTGAAGAAGAGTCAAGTAGGTCAAGGTTGACCGGATACTTGACAGGGAAGTCCTGGTGAGTGAAGCCAGGCAGAAGGAAAACCCTAGTGAGTGAAGCTAGGTGAAAGTCCTAGTGAGTGAAGCTAGGTGAAAGTCCTGGTGAGTGAAACCAGGTGAAAACCCTAGTGAGTGAAGCTAGGTGAAAGTCCTGGTGAGTGAAACCAGGTGAAAACCCTAGTGAGTGAAGCGAGGTGAAAGTTCCGTGAGTGAAAGGCATAAGGAAAACCCTAGTGAGTGAAGCTAGGTGAAAGTCCTGGTGATGACGGTGAAAGCCCTAGTGAGTGAAGCTAGGCGGATGGAAAACCCTAGTGAGTGAAGCTAGGTGAAAGTCCTAGTGAGTGAAGCCGTGCAGGAAAATCCAGATGGATCAAGGATGATCGGACATCTGGTGTTGGAAGTCCAAGTAGGTCAAAGGATTGATTGGATACTTGGCACGAGGAATACAGATAGGTCAAAGGATTGACCGGACATCGATGGAAGTCCAAGTAAGTCGAGGAGTACAGATACTTGGCATGAATAGAAAAGTCTAAGTGGGTCAAAGGATTGACCGGACACTGGTGGGAAGTCCTAGCAGTCAAAGGAGTGACCGGATGCTGGGCATGATGTACCAACAGTCAAGGTTGACCGGATGTTGGTTTGAGAGGCTTGGAACTTGGTTTTGGGCAAAACCAAGTGTTGGATCGATCGCTGGATCGATCCAGCTCATGAGCGAGAGCCCGGATCGATCCGTGGATCGATCCAGATGTTCCAATCGATCGGTGGATCGATTGGGACGCGGCCGCGCGATAAGCGCCGGATCGATCCGTGGATCGATCCAGCGCTTTCCAGAGCACAGAGGCACTCTAGATCGATCCGTGGATCGATCCAAAGCCTCCCCGATCGATTGGGAATATTCGAATCGATCGGGATCCGGCCGTTGGCGTCGATAAAGGCCGCAGGCGTTCATTTCCTTCGGCATATCTTCTCCGATTCACTCTAGATTTCTCGCCAGCTCCTCCACAGCACTCACAAAGCTCAGATCGCCAGTTCTTGAAGGATCTTGGAAGTTTTCCAAGTCAAGAGGCGGATCAAAGCCAAGAAGAGAAGCTAGGGTTAGGGTTTATACTCATTGTAAGCTTGTAAGCTTGTATTTCTTGTATCCTTTCCCTCTCCTCTTGTATTGAGTCTTGTAGGGCTTCTCCGCCCTTGGTAGTTACCATAAAAGAGAGTTTTATTTAGTGGAGGGTGTGTGTGTTGGTGTGGATCCTTGGATTAGTCACCTCTTGTGAGGTGGATACCAAGTAAACCAACCGTGTTAGCGTTGTGTGATTGTTTCTTTGTATTTCCGCTGCACATCTTTGAAGGAACAAGCAACGCCGTGCAACGAGCGAACGCGACGAGCTATTCACCCCCCCCCCCCCTCTAGCTACTTTTGGTCCTAACAGTCCCTGGCGACGTATCTCACCCCGGAGAGAAGCGAATCCGGCAGCTATCTTGGATCGTAGGGATCGGAGGAAGCGATGGTGTAAAATACCGGAAAATAGGCGAATATTAATAAGGGAATTTTCCGAAATTTTTGGAAATTTTTCGGGAATTTTTCGGAGCTCGTATGAACGAGTTAACGGGGACAAAAATGGGGCCCGGAAAAGCCTGTTTAAGCTACCCGTTTTAGCGAGAAAATGTTTATTTATTTATTTATTTCCTTTCCTTTTCTTTTTCTCTCCCCGCGTGACCTAGCCCGACGCCGATTCCTTCTCCCTTCCTCTCCATCCTGATTCTCTCCTCCGTGCGGCGCCGAGCCTTCATCTTCTCCCAAATTATCGCCACGACGCCTCTTCTTTCCCCCTGGTACAAGAGCAGTGGCCAAGCCTCATGCCTCTTCCTTCTCCCTAGTGGTGATCGGCCAAGGAGTCCAAGCCTCTGCCGATTCTCGTCGCTTTGATCTCCGACGCCACAGACTGCCGGTTGCCGATCTCCTTGCCCTAGAGCCTCTGTCCCAATTCTTTCCTTTCCCCCTTAGTCGAGCTCGTGCCATAGTCGACGCCGACGTGAAGATGCCTTAGAGCTTCGAGGGTGAGCAACCGAAACCTTCCTTCCCTCTTGATCTATTTCCGGATTCCCTAGTTGGTTTACGGATTTCACTAGATTACTGTGTTAATCCTTCTTGTTTGGATTAAGGGAAGTGTTGGACCACTCCATTCCTGTCCCTCCTGATCAGATCTTGCATCTTTTCTGTGCTACGGATGGAGGTCACGGGATTAGGGGAAAAGAGGTAATGTGTATAATTGTTGCTGGATATTAGTTGGTGATAGGTTGCTTTGTTGAATTCTGATCTCTTCTTCTTGATCCGGTTGGTGGACAGCAACTTGATTAGGACCGTGAGGCAAGGTTTTGTTCTGTGGGATCTTTTCTTGGTTCCGGCAGAAATTCCCTCTAGCAGCACCTGGTTTCCGCAGCGACGGTGAAGTGAGGTAAGGAATGGAAGAATTCCTCATTTGTAGCAGCATGCTCAGGATTTGAAAGGTTAAGAATAAATTGTACTCGAATTTATTTAAGTAGGTTGGTTATATATAGATCTGATCAATTGAATAAGGGAAGGGTTAAGATTAATGAAACTAACCCTAATTAACTTGAGTTATATTTAATTAGGGATTTGAGATTTATTCATTAGTTGACTTCTTTAGTCGGACTAATTCAAGGATGTGAACTATGAAGAAAGGGTAAGATAATTAAATTAAATGGAGTTAAAACGTAGTTTCCTAATCGGATTAGGATTTTGTTTAGCTATTTTGTTTTTTTTTTAGCTAAACTGTACGATGTATTACAGGACTTTGATACGAGACGAGCATCTCGACGTTAGACTGGACTGAATTGGACCTTCCTATTGAAGGCGGGTACCTTGACTTATCTTTTTGATATGTCTTGTTGATATGTCTTGTTGATATGTCTAGTAGGTTATAGCCTTTAGTAATAATTATGTTCGTCCTTATTTCGGTACGTCACCACCGGATACTCGTTACCTGCTTGTTTGCTCACCTGTTATGCATTTTATGCTAGTATCCATATGATTATATATATGCTCAGTGAGGTAGTGACATACCATGCTTGTTTTGTTCAGGACTTAGGTTTTTGATATCCTATCTGACCTGTGTACTTTAGTTCTTCGTATTTGACCATCGATACTACGATACTCATGTTATATATATGGATATGGTTATGCTGATCAGTTTATTGCTATGCTTAGTGTCATGCATCATGATTGCATGCTGCGCGTTTGTCGGCTCCACTATGGTAGAGCACATCGCCAGTTACATATACTGCACACACCACCACTCATGGATTAGTGGTATATCAGGCAGGTGTGTGGCGGTTCTGCTGTTTGGTTCCGTTGGTCAGGTGACTCAGCGTGGTAGCCGGCAGACAGTTCCGCTCTGTTTGGCTCCGCTGGCATTTAGTGTAGCAGCGTAGTAGTCGGTAGACGGTGGACTCTGTTTGGCTCCGTTGGTCAGGTGACTCAGCGTGGTAGCCGGCAGAGATACCTCCCCGTTATCATGTACCGGGAGATGAGAGCATTGAGCTCCCCCATTTATGATTTGGGGTCAGAGGACAGGAGTACTCCGACTGTAAAATACGGTGCCCAAATAATAATAAAATAATAAGGTTATTGGACAAATAATCATATTGGATTTTTCAGGAATTTTTAGGAATTTTCTGGGATTTAATTGGAGTCCGTAAGACGTATTTTAAGGGGATGTATTTAGGGGTTTGTGAAAAGCCTGTTTAGAATACCCAATTAAAGTGAGAGTTAATTGAGAAATCAACTTAGGCTTTAATTGATTGAACCCTAAGTTGAGAAGCTAATTAATTTCCAATTTTTCCTTTTCCCATATTCCCTCATTCCCGTGCCCTACATCTCATCGCAGCCTCCATTGCTAGCGCCACCACTTCCTCACCGTCGGCACCCGACCACCAGCCTTCTTCTGTTTCCTCACGTCTTCTCCACGAGCTTCTCCACCACATCTACTGTCGCTGGTGCCATAGTAGCTTTGCTGCCTCGCCTTGTGTTTGGGGTGACTCTGCCCTAGATCGCCGACCGTGCCCCTTCACGCCGCCACCTGACGTCGGTTTTCCCCTTCTCCTCTCCATGCTACCGCCGACAACCACGACCTAAAGCTCGAATCGCCGCACCCTGATGTCGGTTCCCGAGTGCCGCCTCACGGAGCAGTGCCATCGTCGATCTACACGGCCGCCCCTTCCTCCTTCAATCGGCTAAGTCAGTGCCCTAGCTTCATCACCGCTCTTCGCCGGATCCTGGATTGGGTAGGTCCATTGCTGTCTCTTATTCACCCGTCGTCTCTTTGTTGTGTTCCTGATCTCACCTCCTCATCGCCGGCGTAGGTCCACACCTAGTCGTGCCTTTCATCACTGATCTCCTTCATCTCGAGCCCTAGCTCCCGATTGTTGCTGCTTCATCGATCAGTCACAGCCAGCGCTTGAATGCATCTGATTGGATTCAAAGGTTGAAGAGGTGGATAACAATCGAGGCATTGCTAACTCTGTGAATCAGGTTAATGTTGGATTATCATAGATATGATTGGGTATTTTGTTTGGGGTTCTATGATCAGTTGTTGGATCGATTGTTGAAGTTTTGGTCATTCCTATAGGGAGCATTTCAGCGGCTGTTTCTTCCTTTGCACAGTTGGTAGCAGCTTCGAGTTCCTTTCATAGGATTCCTCTGTTCTGTCTTTAGCCATCGCAGCCACCTTCAAATTGGGAGCTTTTGATCTGCAGTGGTTGTCCTCATGCAGGAGTTATTAAGGTTAGCTCTTATGGTTAAGTACTGATTTGATCGGTAGAAATTGATCTAAGGTGTATTGGATTGGTTGATGATGGGTAGATTATGTCACGTTTAGATCACATAGAAACATGTGGAAGAATTATGCATGTTGGATTCTTGATGCTTAGTTGTTGATGGAATTAAATTGGACTGGATAAGTTGGATTGTTAATTCATGCTTTTCTTGGATCGGTTTAGGTTGGTTGATAGTTGACACATTGATTATAGATCTTTAGTTTTATCTCGTATTCTATATTTGTAGGATTCGCGTTGGATGTGATCTTCTGGATTTGTTGAAGACGGTTGACACGATCTACAGTTAAAGGCGGGTACTTCTTGTCTTATCTCTTTAGTATATTGATCTTAGTGCATGAGTTATATTTTCGGATAGCTCCTATATTTATCTTGACTCCACTCGTATTTTTCCCGCGTTTGATACTTCCACTCAATCTTTGAGCTACTCGGTTCTGTATCTATACAGTCTCTCGTTGCTATTCATGATATTTAGCAGATACCGGACACTAGATACTATATTACTTGGTATCAGATACCAGATACCAGATACCAGACATTAGATATTAGGTATTGGATATATATGGGCGCCTGATACCATGTTTACATGCTTTGGTTTGCTGTTTATTTACACACCTTACTGAGCGCCTTTGGTTTCACGAGACACATTTACGTGATATATGACGATGCGATTGTTCGTGATCATGTCATCAGACGCACGCCGTGACCACGTGTCTCCTTGTGGTGAGAGGGTCATTGGCCGCACGCCCGGCCACTCGTGGGTACCGGAGGCGTCATCTGTCGTGCCACCACTCGGTAGTGGCCGGAGTCGTGGGCGCAGGGACCCGTCAGCAGTAGCTATTCATTACTACGTCTGTTGTCCACCGGTCACTCGATAGTAGTGATTGGAGTGTCGTCTTGTCATCGATCCGACCTCTCACCGTGGGTCGCGTAGAGGTGGGTGACCATCCGTATGTTGTTATTATATCGGTTGTTTACTTATCGTTGTTGCTTATCTTCATTACTAGCTTATCGTTGTTTATTTATCGTTATGTTTACATAGGTTGAGATTTATACCGTGATATGTGTTTATAATCGACTGCATCGACACGTATATACCTCACACGATACCATGAGTTATGAGCGATCAGCAAGACTTCTCACTTTCTCTTACTTAGCCTAGGATATGGTTTCGGTATGGACACTTATTATGATATCACCGTAGTATCTGCTATTTCCATACGAGTATACCAGATCTCTAGTTTGATTTACTATACTCACGTATCGATCTAGTACCCATCGAGTCTTTATACTCACCACCCTTATATTGGTAGGTAGCAGGTAAAGGATTTATGGAGTCGCCTGGAGATCCTGTCGTCCCACGTCACATTCGAGGACATTCTTATGATTTTGGTATTCTTATGCTATTTGTATTTGGTTTTGTTTCTTGTTCTTGTGTTTGTGTATCTTGTATTTAGTTTGATTTTATGGTGTCGGTTCATGATTGCAGTTACTTTGGGTTTTGTAATCATTGTTGGTGATTTCATTGTGTTGATTTTAAGATGCAGTAAGTGGTGATTATATAACCACGTGGTTGTGTAGATATATTCCGTAGTTTGTGGTGATGATATTCAGTATGTATGTATGTATGCCCGATCAGTTGTCACCCGTGGGAGATGTTCAAATTTTTCAGGACTCCTTTCGGGGCGTGACACGACAAGATCCCGTCCACTCACCGCATCGTGTAGTGATGGTAGAGTCTGTGATTGTCTACCCACCCTCACCATTGTGTGCGAGACGTACGTCGAGGTGACCGGGGCACTCGTGACGATCATCGCATCACGATTTATCGTTCTTGTTTGTGTTTCACGCACTTATACTTTGTTTGGATGGATCGTATGTTTGGCGATACATCAGTTTATGACACTCCGATCTAACGACCTCGTTATTCGATAGGTGGTGGTGAGTACTTTTAGCCTTTTCTATTACGCATTATCTTCTTTTGTTTGGGAGTACTCCATAGTTATTACCATTTGTTATAGTTTACTATACACGTCAACTAGGTATTCACCGAGTTGTTGAACTCACCCCAGACACTATATTTTTTTCGTTGTTTATGGAGTCGCTGAGTATCCCGATCACGGTCCCCACATCACATTGTAAGACCACGATTTTGTTTATGTTTATCGTGGTATATGGTATGTGTGTATTTGACTTTGTGTTCCGGTTTTGTTTCCGGAGTATTGTGTTGTTGTGTGGTGTAAGCCTAGCCGGCTAGCAGTCATGTATTTTGGATTTCTATCATTTTTCTGCTGTGTTTTGATGGTTGTATGTATATTACAGCCGCCTGTGGCTGATGTATATTGTGTATGTAGAAAGTTTCAGATTGTCCGCCGTACAGGGGAGGTGCTGTCGAAATTTCTTCGGACAGGGACTCCTCTGGGGCGTGACAGATGGCTATCTAGAACAGCCCGTCGTGTCTGAATGGACTGAACCTCGAGACGAGTGAGTCTGTCCTCGACGGAAAGTGGTGCCGAAGTCGAAGGTCCGGCTGAAGTGGAAGGCCCGGCGGAGGTGGAAGGTAATGGATCTCCAAAAAAACTCCTCAGCTAAGAAGTCGGGCCACTCAATGTCGGGCGGTGCATCCTCGGCCTCTGGATCAATCGAAGCAGCGGCTGGCTATGGTCGACCCTTCCAGGCTAGAATCCCCTCAGCGGTGACCTCTATACTGGCTAACCGAAGACTACGTTGCCCTAACTTGTCATATGATGTAAGCAAGATAAGTGTCCCTACGGTTGTGTCTATCCTGAAGGTCGAAAAGATCTGAGTCAAGATATGACAGTAGGGCATGTGGACTACTCCAGACGTGACTATACTAGATGCATGTATAATATTCTGAAACATATGCAGGGTAATATATATATCTAAACGCTGACTCAGGGCGTACAGAAAGAATGAGTGAGAGGGTCGCATCTTCGGGACGTCCCGAGATGTGATCGGCAAAATGCATGCTGTCAGGACTCTGTACATAACGTAGTCCTGAACCCTAAGAAGAGTGGACCGGAACTCAGTCAGGCCGAATTGTCTCTCCTCCCCGAAAAAATGCGTATAGATGGTGTCTAATGTGATATGAGAATAAAGATCATCAAATGGTAGATCTCTACCTGGGTAGCATAGGAATGCACATGTAGACTCCCTAAGCTCTAAAATAGTGTGAATCAGGGAGGGAGTAAACTGGAAGTCTGTTCCACCAACTCTGGTGGAATACGTACTATCATCAACCCTCTTGAGGTTGTGATAGAACTGTGCATAAAAATCCTGGTTTACTGTATTGTTGCAGTAAACCAGTTTCCCTAACTGAAAGTATTCTATCATCTGGATTGCAAGGTGATATAACTGGGCAAAAAATGACCTACCTACGTACCTAGGTTTAATAGATTCAAATTTGAATCTAACAAAGTCTACCCTAAGCCGCTCTGAGGGAAATCTAGGATCCGTATATGGGGTCATAGCCGGTGTAGGATCAGCATGTCGGCGTTTTCTGATTTATGCAACATATAACTAGAAAAAAAAATACAGAACAATAACATATAAAGACAATAGGATGGATTAAGGTGTACCTAGGAGGCATTGGAGGATGATTGAAGGAGTTTGGATGGGTTGAAGGCGCCTTAGAGGGGAGAAATCGCCGGATTTGGAGAGAAAATCGCGTGGAAAATCTGAGCCGTGAACGAACAGAAAGTGTTCTGTTCGTTTCTGAAATTAGGTTTTTAAGGCGCCTTAGATGATGCTTAAGGCGCCTTAAGTAGTCTGTTGGAGGCGCCTCGGAGATCATCCGAGGCGCCTTTAGTTGAGGCGGCGGGAGATTTCCTGCCATAATTAAGGGTGTCTCCCTCGTGTGGAAGGCGCCTCCGATGCGCGCCTATGTGTCTAACAGTTTTTTTTTAATATTAAGTTAATTTAATTTTGAAAAAGATATTAAGTTAATTGAATTTTGAAAAGTTAATTAAATTTTGAAAAAGTATTTAAGTTAATTGAATTTTGAAAAATATTTAAGTTAATTGAAATTTGAAAAGTATAATTAAATTTTGAAAAAATATTAAGTTAATGAAAATTTGAAAATATAATTAAATTTTAAAATTGATTTAAATTTTAAAAAATATTAAGTTAATTAAAATTTGAAAAACTAATTAAATTTTGAAAAAATATTAAGTTAATTAAAATTTGAAAAGCTAATTAAATTTTGAAAAAAATATTAAGTTAATTAAAATTTGAAAAGCTAATTAAATTTTAAAATTTGAATAGTTAATTAAATTTTTAAAAATGTTAAGTTAATTAAAATTTCAAAAGCTAATTAATTTTAAAAAATATTAAGTTAATTAAAATTTGAAAAGTTAATTAAATTTTGAAAAAAATATTAAGTTAATTAAAATTTGAAAAAAATATTTAAGTTAAATTAAATTTGAAAAATATTGAAGTTAATTTAAATTTGAAAAAATATTTAAGTTGATTAATTTTTTAGAAATATTTAAGTTAATTAAATTTTTGAGAAATATTAAAGTTAAATATATTAAAGTTAAATTAAATTTGAAAAATATTGAAGTTAATTGATTTTTGAAAAAATATTAAAGTTGAATTAAATTTAAAAAATATTGAAGTTAATTGGTTTTTGAAAAAATATTAAAGTTAATTGAATTTGAAAAATATTTAAGTTAATTAATTTTGAAAAGTTAATTAATTTTGAAAAAGTATTTAAGTTAATTGAGTTTTGAAAAATATTAAGTTAATTAAAATTTGAAAAGTTAATTAAATTTTGTAGAATGTATTTAAGTTAATTGAATTTTGAAAAATATTTAAGTTAATTGAAAATTGAAAAGTATAATTAAATTTTGAAAAAATATTAAGTTAATTAAAATTTGAAAAGCTAATTAAATTTTAAAATTTGAATTAAATTTTAAAATTTGAATTAAATTTTTAAAAATATTAAGTTAAATAAAATTTGAAAAGTTAATTAAATTTTGAAAAAAATATTAAGTTAATTTAAATTTGAAAAATATTTAAGTTAATTAAAATTTGAAAAATTTATTAAACTTTGAAACGTATTACATTAATATAATTTTCATTTTAATTTCAACTTGATTTAATTTTAATTTTAATTTTAACTTGATTTAATTTTAATTTTGTCCTTAGTCATCTCACCCAATCTAGATTTTTCAATCAGGGGATCCTATAATTTTGTGAGATGAATTAGTTTTATTATAGGGTTTAGTTTAACTTTATGTTAGATTCAGGTTTAGCTTTGGGCTCAACAAATAGACATTATTTGGATAAACTTCTGGGCTATGGTAAGTCACTTGGACATCATTAAAGTAATCATGCTTTCGAGGTTTTTCAAATAGCTCTATCCACTGAACTTAGTACAAAACCTTGGTCTAATTAGTTAGGATCCATAAAGGGTAGTTTCGGTCAGTTCCACTTAGCCAAATGCATCAGGTCGAAGCCATATCTTCCTAGACCCTAGACATGCATAGAATAAGCTTCCCTAACGTACTATCATCCAATACTTCACCAGTACTGTGGGTCAAGTTAAACTTAACCCTTTTTATTCTAGTCCTAATTACCCTGCCGAGTTGGTTGCGTTCGGTTACCCTATCAAGTAGATTCCTTTTTGGATGTGCCAGCTATTCTGGAGCCTCCATTAATGATTATTTATTTGTTAAGTTTTTTTTATTTATTTATTAATTATTTATTTGTCAAGATTATTTTATTTATTTACTAATTATTTATTTGTTAAAATTATTTTTATTTATTAATTATTTATTTATTTGTTAGGATTATTTTTATTTATTTATTAAAATAGTTTTTGCTTCCCCTGGATCATAGTCTCGATAAGATTTTTCAAGGTAATGTACTTGATCCTTGGGGACCCAATATTTACCAAGTCCAACTTGATTGACCAAGTTGGACTTGGGTACCCATGCTTGGACTAGTTTACTATTTCGTCTGTTGACTAAGGATAGATAGGATATATATTTCTTTTTGGATTTAAATCCTAGTCCAGTTCTATTATAAACGACTTTTTGAGTCCCAAGAATTAGGCCAAGGTTCTTGGACCCCAAAGAAAACCGTTCTAGGGTCTTCTCTAAATCCTTGACTTGAGTTTTCAGATTAGAATTTTCTTCCTCAAGCTTTTGGACTTGAGTTAAATTTCTAGTCTGAACTGGGTCAGGCAAGGTTATGGAGTTAGTCACTTCTTTAAGGAGTGTTACCTCCTTTAGAAGCGACTTGATTCGAACTTTCGACTTAGCTACTTTATACATTAAATAATTGATTAAATTATATAAACGACATTTACTTACAGAGGGGTTTGGCCTTTCGAAAACGGATGCGGATCCGTGACTTCTCTCGAACTCGGCTTCCGATTCGTCCTCGCTTCTGGTGTCGTCCCGGGCTGTCAATGCGAGGAAGCTTGCCTGCTCGATTTCTTCATCGTCGGATTCCTCGGACGAAGATTCGTCCCATGTTGCCATCAGAGCCTTCTTCCTTCTTGGTTTCTTTGGATCCTTTTGGTTCGGGCAGTTCGCCTTGATGTGCCCCTTCTGATTGCACCCGTAGCAAGTCACCTCGAATTTGACCTTTGAGCTTGATTGGGCTTCTTTGGTCTGGATGGCCTTTTTGACATCCTTTTTGTTGAAGCCCTTCTTTTTGTAGAGTTTTTTCATCAGGGTTGACGAATTCGCTTGTGAGCTCGTCGTCATCTTCCGAATCTTGTTCCTCTTCTAATTCTTGTTCGGTTCTACGTTTTGATTTTGACTCGCATGCTCTTCCTGTACCTGCAATCAAAGTCAACCCTTTCTCGGCCGGACGTGAGTTAGTCTGTTTATGAAGTTCAAACTCAGAAAATAACTCATCTAATTTAATAATAGAGAGGCCCTTAGAAACCTTGTAGGCATCTACCATGGATGCCCACAGGGTGTTCCTCGGAAAGGCGTTTAAGGAGTACCTTATGATGTCCCGATTATCTACCTTCTGTTCGATCGCATGGAGTCCATTTAATAGTTCTTGAATTCGGGCGTGGAGCTGGCTAGCCGTCTCACCTTCCTGCATTTTCAGATTATATAATTTATTAAATAACATATCTCTTTTGCTTACCTTGGTGTCGAAGGTGCGCTCGTGGAGTTCGATCAGCTTCTCCCATAGCTCTTTTGCGCTGGAGAACAGTCCAACTCTGTTGAGTTCCTCCTTGGTCAGTCTACACTGGAGTATGTAGGTAGCCTTTGCGTTCGCCTAAACTTTCTTTATTAAGGATGCGTCATAGTTCTGGTATGACACTAATTTGCCCGAGCTGTCAAGTGGGAGTTCAAGTCCTGCCTTGGTGATAATCCAGACTTCAAACTGGGTTTGCAAGTACGCCTCCATCCTGCCCTTTCAGTACTTGAAATCGTCTCCGGTAAAGAGCGGTGGTCGAGCGGTGTTATAACCTTCTTAAAGTGTCATTTAACAAATCTGCACACACACACAGAAAAATCTGTCCCAAGACTGGGTCTTGGATTAGTAGTGTGGGATGTATATAAAAAAAACGAATTTGAGTGGTGTTGCACCAACTTCGAGCAAAAAATGATTCAAGCGAGGAAAACTTGATCAGAAAATAACAATTATGCTAATTCTGAACGACTCCGAGAAAACTGAAAATACCACAAAAAATTACTTGATTGGTGGTTGCACCAAATCGAAGTGACCCCGCTCTGATACCAATTGTTGGATCGAAAGCGCTAGAGGGGTGAATAACGCTCGTGACTTTCACTCGTTTCGAAATCGGAAATCGTTCGAGAGTTTAAAGCAGCGGAAATAAAAAGAACAAGCATAGAAAAGACCCAAGTGTTTTTACTTGATTCGGAGCCTTGGGTGACTCCTACTCCAAGGTCCTCGTTCGTTGAGCGATTACTTTGGGCAATTCACTATCAAACCGCAAAGTACAGATATGAATTAAGTACAACAGAATTTTAAGTAATACCGACAACAAAAATTAAGGAGATCGGAGTGTCGGGTTGTCGGGAGCTTATCATAGCTTGTCCGGAATGTCTTGTTAGCACCACGTTGTGGATGGATCGCTTGGAAGATGAATTAATGAACCTGATGCTCGAGTCCCCTTATAAAGGGTGTTCAAGGCGCCTCAAAGCCCTATTGAGGCACCCCAAACCATAAGGTTTTATCCCGTCATTAACGCTATGATGATCTTCTGGTCGCTGCCTCTTATCCGACTCAAGGCGCCTTCATCACTGGTCCAAGGCGCCTCCAAGAAGCAGTCCAAGGTGCCTTCAATCTCCATGAAGGCGCCTCCAGCTTCACTTCGCAGCCAGCTTCGGCCTTGTACCTGAGGCACCTCCAAGCTCCATGGAGGCGCCTCGGGTACTGTTCATCCGAGGTGTAAAATGTACTTTGGTCCCTACAAGATACGTTAGTCTCAAAAATACCCTGCAGCACAAAGTTAGCACATAATAAACATGATGAATGAATATTTGACAGTCTCCGGACTGTCCGAGTCTGACTTTGGATTTCTGACCGGAAACCCTAGGTCGACCCGACGCCTACTGTTCCCTCTACGGGGAACGCGTCCTCACCTACTCCCCTCAAGAGAGATTACTTGATGTCAGCCCGGTCCTCCAGACCGATTGGACTTTCTGCCTAGGGTTACCACCCCCTAGGACCTAGGGTTACCGCCCCATAGGATTTTTCTCCACCTAAGGTTATCACCCCCTAGGACCTAAGGTTACCCCCCCTTAGGATTTTCCTCAACCTAGGGTTACCGCCCCCTAGGACCTAAGGTTACCGCCCCTTAGGATTTTCCTACCACCTAGAGTTACCACCCCCTAGGACCTAGGGTTACCACCCCCTAGGATTTTTCACCTGTCTAACCGTAGTTAGGACTTTCCTGCAATCTCATTTAAGCACATTAGATAACAAGGAACCTTAACTTTGAATCGCTTTGCGATTATCAAAACTTAAGTTCGATCGTCGGATGCTTCCCGCACCAACAGTTTCACCGCCACTCGTGCCCTTGCTTCCTCCCAGACACGAGCGAGCCGACCGCGAATGTAGACCTAATGCTGGGGAGAGCTGGGTTGGTCGCCTAGCGCAAGAAGATCCTCCGTCGGCAGGTGAAGCGTAGCGGTGATGGATCATCGCCTACTCGGCACCGATTGAGAGGAGGTCGTCGGGCCTGAAGCTTGGGCAGGAGGGACTGGAAGAATAGCAGACTGTTTTATCCTCCACCTTGCCAGAGGCAAGGAAGTAATTGGCTTAATGGAGAGCGGCTCCGGTAGCTCAGCCAAAGACGAAGTCCGATTAGAGGAAGTAGCCTCCACTGTTTCGGGAGCAGCTGGAGATGGGGTGCCTCCTCCCGCCGAAGCTTGTACGGCCGAAGTGGCGGAGCGAGAGGGTGCATATGTTCGACGTCTCTTACGGGTGACCGGTACCTCATTGCCTGAGGACCCCGAGCCCTCAACATGGACAATAGGTGGCACTTCTTGGACCGGGCACGGGTCAGCCGCCCCTCCTACGCTAGGCATCCGTTCGGCTGCCCCCTCACCCACAGTTGGGGTTTCCCCAATTGTACCTTCTTACGAGCTGACAGGGGTCAAGCCGAGCCATTCCATCTCCTTAGCTGGGGCTGCTTCAATCTCGGCTTGCTTGGCCTTTATTATGTCGACTGCCCGAGCGCGCATCATTATGTCGGTTGCAAAAGAAAATAAAAATCAGTTAGACTCAAGGAAAGAAGGTTGAGGAATTTCATACCTAGGCTGCTTGGGAGCTTCATTCGGATCGGACTTAGCCCGAACATGTACATCACACCCTCTGACAATAACTTATGAATGTCGAACTTCAGACCGGCCAATATATTAGCAGCATGGAGATAGTCCGGCTGGGTCTTGTACTTCTTCAAATCAGGTTGAGTAGGAAGCCCGACCTGCCAATTGGTCCAGAAGCTTGGTCGCTCGGAGAGTCTCAAAAAGAAGAAGTACTCCTTCCAGTGTTTGTTGGAGGTGGACATTTTGTCAAAAAAGACTAGTCCGATCCGAGATTGGAAAAGGTAAGTGTCCAACTCGGACTGTTTGGGATAATAGAAGTAGTGGAAGACCTGAGGGGTCAGTGGAATGTTGTGCACTCGGAACAACACTACCACGCCACATAACAGGCAGAAGGAGTTGGGAACAAGCTGGGTGAGCGGGACGTGGAAGTAATTGCAAACTTTGGTTATGAAAGGGTGGACGGGAAATCGAAGACCGGCCACGAATTGATCTCGAAAGAAACAAACTGTGCCGATCGGCGAATCATTGGACCGAAAGAAACAAACTGTGCAAACTTCGGTTATGAAAGGGTGAAAGACTAGAACTATTTCATGGTCGGAAGGAATGTCAAAGGTGTTTACCAAACTCGCGGCATCGACCGCGTCGAACTGGGTCTCCATGGTAGTATACCAGAGACCGGGAGCGGGGTTGGACGGTTGCGAAGAGCTCGCCATGACCAGAAAACGAAAATGCAGAGGGTTCGAGGGGAAAGATGGTCGGAAAACACAGAAAACTGAAAAATATGATGGCGGAAAAGGAGCAGCGGGAAAGCAGCAATGGAGGAGGAGGAGGAAAGCTTACGAGAGGAAGAGGACCACCGCTAGGAGCAGGGAATCGCCGCAGCAAAGAGCCAAGGTTTGCCGGAGCAAGCAAATGCACAATCGCCGGAGCACACAGTAGACGCAGGACGATGGAGCAGAAGCTGACACCATGGCTTTATAAAGAAGGGCACGGTCGACCGGAGGTGTTCGATTTAGGGCACGGGGATCGGAACGCACATCCAGCCGTTGAATTCAAATCACCAAACGTCATATCAACAACTGTCACCTCGGACGTGCGGCGGCTACAGCGACGACATGTGGCACCCTCCTACAGGGCAGCATTTAATGGGCATGGTCGCGTGCTCAGCCTTAATGGGGATGATTTATGCGTATCCCGAGGAGATTCGAGTGGCGTCAGCATGGACGGCCCGGCTCACGCCCCTCCGGGAACCATGAGGAAAAAATATCCAAGTACAAAGGCTCAAAGCACCGATCGACAGAGAAAGATCAGTCTTACACAGGCCGATCGGGGTCCAACCTACCCATGGGTCGATCAGCCAATCGGTCACCAGACTACTTGTCCAGTCAGTCGGACTTGCAGCCTTCTTCGACTAGACTTGAGGGGGAGACATGTGATTCGGTGGCAAGGTGGGGCCTGCCCGACAGGAGGTCAAAGTGGCCAACGTCCTAGGCAAGCGTTCGATAGGGCGAATTACCTTCCTGGTTAGCAGGAAGAGTAGCCGATCCGACACTTCGATAGCTCGGTCAGACACCGAGCTTCCAACACTTATAAAGCTTGAAGTAGGGAGGGACGAAGGCCGAGCGGGCGCCCCGCTCGGCTAAGCAGTGGACGCAGCCTCGACCCGGCAGATAGGGTTCCCTCGCTTGGCAGGGCGGAACCGAGTAGCAGGTCATCTGCCGAGCGGACACTTGACCCGACTATTGTATCACCCAGATGACAAGCTGGCTGAGCGGTTCTCCCGCTCGACCCAGTAACAGACAAGAGGAGCAGTTGGCAATATTCCTTGGAGATTCTAGATCTCGAAAAACTTTATTCCTTGGGACAGTTTCTCGGACCAAAAGGTTAGCTAAAGCTAAAACTTTGGCAAACTCATATATAGATTTCGCCTTATCCAACAAGAATTGCCCCCAGGGAGGGGGATCTGAGGCCATACTCTCGGTAAGATGAAGTGAACAAGGAAGACAAAGAAATGGGGTGAATAAAGAATGAAGAAAGGGTAATAGCTCTATTTAAAGGATCAAAAAGACTCACGGGATCACTGTACTTGAGTTCACGGGATGACTATAGCAGAGGATCACGAAGCCACAATGGCAGAGTCACGGGTTAAGACAGGCAAATAGACAAAAGAAAAGACTTGTGTCTAGTCAGTCGGCTACACCTCCTTCGACTATACTTGAAGGGAAGACTAGTGATATGGGTTAGGTTTCATGGATCCCCGGTGAGGAAGGGAAAGAAGATAGCCGAGTTGAGAAGATAGATCAATATGGGTCGGGATATACCTTGAGAGAGGAAGGCCAATCCCGACTAGATAATACCTTGATGAAGGAAGATCAATATCGATCGAGATATACCTTGGAGAAGGCAAGCCAATATCGGCCGGAATATACCCTGAGAAGGAAAGGTTAATATCGACCAAGATATACCTTAGAGGAGGCAGGTCAATATCGACCGATATATACCTTAATGCGAGTAAGCTAATATCGACCGAGATATACCCTAAGGAGGTAGGCCAATATCTACCGAGATATACCTCTAGGGAGGAAGGCCAATATCGACCGAGATATACCTCAAAGGAGGTAGATCAATATCAATCGAGATATATCTCAAAGGAGGTAGGTCAATATCGATCGGGATATACCTCCAGGGAGGCAGGCCAATACCGACCGAGACATACCTTGAGAGAGGTAGGCTAGTCTTGGCTGGATAATACCTTGAAAAGGATATGCCAATATTGATCGAGATTACATACTTAATAAAATACAGCCCAATACCAGCTAGGATAATAAACTTAGAGGTGTGCAGACCAGTGTTGCCCAAGAAACATCATGAGAGGTAATAATAAATGACCGGACCTAATCTGAGTTCGATTTCAACCGATACAAGGAGCAATGTTATATTAAGCTATCTATGATATAGCAAAGACAGGAGGGGCAAGCAGGAATGATAGATGCACTCTGAAATAACTTATGAAACAGAACAAAAGTAAATATTTCAAATAAAGTAGTTTAATGAAGATATTTGTAGTATGTGATTGTATAACAGGTTTGCTAATGTGGTGGGAGAAAGGCTTCTAGAGTTTTCTACAGGTACTAGACGACAAAGAAGGTACATCTGGAGTACAAAAAAAGATTCCTTAAAAACCATTTTCCACAAGTACATAGCTTACGTCATCTCATAACAAACTCTAACGAACCGGGGTCCACTTCATGACTACGGAGGTTATATGAAGTGATATAAAAGGGGGAATCCTCTCCGTTGGCGAGGTAAGTTCACATCACTGCTCATATTCATAATCCTAGTTTTTCAACTACTGTTCATCTTCCTTTTCCTTTTTTCCCACACAAAGAGAGATCACTGACTTGAGCATCGGAGGGCCTAGCCAGGGATTCTCACCCCGGTCTTAGGTCACTGACGATAGTGTTGGTTGGTCTCTTGTGCGCAGGAAGCCTTGGAAGCTCTGGATCTGGGTTTTTTTCAGTCGGATTTCTTTCTCGCCATTGGAGCTTCGCACCAGAAGGACATTCCGGGACTTCATTCTCTTAGATCCGCTTTGGGTTTCTCGGATCGGTGTTCTATACGTATTATTCTTCACCAGCAGTAGGTTTTTTCTCCTAGCTTTCCGTTTTGTCAAGTTTCTCAGACAGGATCAAGGATGAATACTTTACATCCAAATATTTTTAAGTAGTTTAAGTTAGGAATTTTATTATAATAGATTTCATACAGTGTTTTATTTAGACTTTTATTAATTAAAATTTTATTTTGTATATAACAGACTGTATTTATTGCTTCAGCCCAGAATTGATTAGATAGTTTGTATTCGTTTAACATAATCCTAGCGGCTTCTTGTAGGGTTCTGGTTTTACGTTCTACTAAACCATTTTGTTGGTGGTCTTAGGGCAAGAATATTCATGCTTATACCCATTAATTTCACAAAATTCAATAAAGTTATGATTTTCAAATTCTCCCCCATGGCCACTTCTAATTCTTTTTATCTGAGTGTCTTTTTCATTTTCAATTAATTTGCAAAAAATTTTAAATACTTCAAAAGTTTCATCTTTAGTTTTTAAAAATTTTACCCAAGTAAATCTTGAGTAGTCATCGATTATTACTAAGCAATATTGATTTTTGCTTAGTGACTTGACTCCATGTGAATCAAACAAGTCTAGGTGAAGGAGCTCAAGTGTTGAAGTTGTTCTGTTTAGGTTGGTTAACTTATGGTTTGACTTGGTTTGTTTACCTTGTTGACAAGCATCACAAGTTGAATTTTTAATAAATTTTAATTTAGGCAGACCTCTAACTAGACCATTTGACTCATTTTTTAAATGAGTCTAGTATGAGTGTGACCCAGTCTCTTGTGCCACAACTCAATTTCCTCTTGTTGTGTTAATAAACACTCTAGTGAGGAAGTTGGTAGGTCTATAGTATAAATATTCTTTTTCCTAAAACCCTTAAGTGTAATTTCAGGATTATTGATATTCTTAATTATACATTCAGTTTTTGAAAATGTGACTAAATATCCTGAGTCACATAACTGGCTAATACTAAGTAAATTGAAGCTAAATTGGTCAACCAATAATACTTTTCGAATGTAAAAGTCGGAATTTAATTGAATATTACCTATTCTGATAACCTTAAGGGTTCTGTCATTGCCGAATGCAACAGATCCTAGGTTTTTGAGTTTCAGCTTACTGAATTTCAATCTATCTCCAATCATATGTCTGGAGCATCCACTATCTAGCATCTATTGATCCAAATCTTTATGTTCCTACATAAAGTGTTTGATTTAGGTCAATCTAATGGATTTAGAAGATAGTTTTGATTGAAATCAACTTAATTTTTCATCTCACCTAATCTAAATGATCAAAACATGGTATCCCTATAGGTGATTGTGAGATGATATATTAATTTAATCAAGGTTAACTTAATTAAGTTGAATTAATTAAGTTGATTTATTTGATTAACTTAATTTGATTAAATTGAGTTAATTAATATTAAATTGAATTAATTTGATTAAATAATTAAATTAAATTTGAATAATCTGATTAAATTGAAATTAAATTGATTAAATTGAAATAATCTGATTAAATTGATTTTAATTATATTAAATTAGAATAATCTGATTAAATTGAAATTAATTCGATTAAATTGAAATAGTCTGATTAAATTGATTTTAATTTGATTAAATTGAGATAATCTGATTAAATTGAAATTAATTATATTTAGACTAAGTTCAACCTAGATCCATCTCATCTGATTTTACGTTATCAATCAAGGAATCCTAAGCAGTTTTGTGAGATGGTTATCTTCAATTTAAATTATTTCTAAGGATTAATTTACATTTGAGTTAAACTTAAGTTTCCCAATTGGTTAATTAAATATACATTTCGAAGATCAGCTCCCAGGCTGTGGCGAAGCACTAGGCCTTCTTGGGTATGAGATCATCCACCACTTCTAGATAGAGCCTTTCAAAGAAAATATATATTTAATTTTCCTTTTGAGACCCCTAGGTTTAACTAAACAAGTGTAAATTATGCATAGGTCCTTAGTCTACCCTAATCTAAACATGCATAATGCAAAAATTAAATAAACAATCATCAAACAATTCTATCTATTTATTAAGATAGTTTTGCTATTGGCTCACCCTGGATCATAGCCTCGATATGGTTTATCAAGGTAATGAACTTGATCCTTGGGGACCCAATATTGACCAAGTCCAACTTGATTGACCAAGTTGGACTTAGGTACCCATGCTTGGACTATCTTACTATTCGATCTGTTAATAAGCGATAAATAAGACTGATGTTTCTTTTTAGCTTTAAATCCTAGTCCAGATCGATTGTATACGGCTTTCTGTTTTCCAAGAATTGAGTCAAGATTCTTGGAATCTAGTGTAAACCGTTCCAATGTAGTCTTCAAATCCTTGACTTGACTTTTCAAGCTGGAATTCTCTTCCTCAAGTTTTGTCCGATTGCATGTAGACTGTTGAGTAGATCCTGTATCCGGGCGTAGAGCTGGCTAGCCGTCTCACCTTCCTGCATTTTAATATTCTATAATTTATTAAATATTATATCCCTTTACTTACCTTGGTGTCGGACGTCCCTTCATGAAGCTCGATCAGCTTCTCCCAAAGTTCTTTGGCGCTCGTGAACGGGCTAGCGCGGTTCAGCTCCTCCTTCGTCAATCCGCATTAGAGGGTGCAGGTCGCCTTAGCATTGGCTTCTACCTTTTTGATAAGGGTCGCATCCCAATTTTCGTACGGTAGTGGCTTGCCGGTGTCGTCAGTTGGTATTTCTAGCCCAGTTTTGATGATCATCCAAACTTCAAAGTAAGTCTGGAGATACGCCTCCATCCGGCCCTTCCAATACCCGAAATCATCTCCAAAGAAGAGCGGTGGGCGAGCAGTGCTGAAACCTTCTTGGAAAGCCATTTTAGATCTAGCACAAAGAAACAAACAAAAAGAATGTCCCAGGACTTGATCCTGGATTAGTAGTGCGGTATGAAAATAAGAATAAATTACGTTCTCGAGTGGTGTTGTACCAACTTCGAGAAAAGAATACGATTACGAAAAAAAAACTAGATTGAAAGACGGCAAGAATATCGATTCCGATCGACTCCAAAAAATTGAAAAAATACCACGGAAAAAGTGCTTGATTGGTGGTTGCACCAAATCAAAGCTACCTCGCTCTGATACCAATTGTTGGATCGAGACCGCGCTAGATGGGGGTGAATAGCGCTCGTGGCTTTCACGCGTTTCGGATTCGTAAATCATACAAGTAAAGCAGCGGAAATAAAAAACAACACACACACAAAATACCTTGGAGTAGGAGTCACCCAAGGCCCGCGATCGTTGATCGCTTTTGATCGGCAACAACTATAATATTATTAAAGTGTTACAATTTAAAGTACAATTAAAAATAGTAATTATACCAACGACAAAGAAAACAGTAATTTGAAAGCTCCGGGTCATTGGCGTCAAGTTGTAGCTTCGTCGGAACTTCTCGTTAGCAGCTGGTTGTAGACGTATCGCTTGATACTTGATATGTTGAGTTGTTGGTCGAAGTGGCCTTAAATAGGCCGTTGAGGGCGCCTCCAAGTCTCCATGGAAGCGCCTTAAAGGTGAAGTTCTATCCCTCTTCCTGCGCTGCGATAAGCCTCTGTTGCCTGCTGCTTATCCTGCCCGGAGGCGCCTTCATTGCTCCATGGAGGTGCCTCAAGCCTAGCATCTAAGGCGCCTCAGCCTCCCTCGAGGGCGCCTCCAAGCTTGCTATGCAGACTTCTTCTCCCTTGCACCCGAGGCGCCTCAAGCTCCATGAGGGCGCCTCGGGTACTATTCATCTGAGGTCCGATGTGCATTTTAGTCCCTGCAAAATATGTTAGTCCACAAAACACCTACATACCTTGCAAGACAAAGTTAACACATATATAAATCCAATAAAAGAAGTATTTGATAGTTTTCGGACTGTCCGATTCTGACTTCAGATTTCCGACCGGAAATCCTAGGTCGAACTGACGCCTACTATTCCCTCTTTTGAGGAACGCGTCCTCACCTACTCCACTCAGGGAGGGCATACCTGATTCCAGTCTGGTCCTCCAGACCGACTGGACTTTCCGCCTAGGGTTACCACCCCTAGGATTTTTCTCCACCTAGGGTTACCTCCCCCTAGGACCTAAGGTTACCCCCCCTTAGGATTTCTCCTCCACCTAGGGTTACCACCCCCTAGGACCTAAGGTTATCGCCCCTTAGGATTTTCCACCTGCCTAACCGCAGTTAGGACTTTCCTAAAACCTCATTTAAGCTCGTTAGATAACAATTAACCTTAACTTTGAATTCCTTTTGTCATTATCAAAACTAAGATTCGATCGTCGGATACTTCCCGCACTAACACGGACCATTCAAAGTCATGGAGAAGCTCCACTCGGGCGCCTACTACCTAGAGGATGAAGATGGGCGGCGACTAGAACGTCCTTGGAGCGCGAACCATCTCCAGTCGTATCGAGCTGGATGAAAGGTGCGCCAATGTAATTGAGGTATACTTTCCATTCTTCCTGTTTCCTTTGAGTGCAGGATTAGAATGAAAAATGAAAGGTTATTGAAATTCTCGTCGAGCGATGATGTTAAACCCAAGTCTCCACCGACGGTCGAGCGGTGACCTTAAACCCCGGTCTTCACCAAATCGTCGAGCGGTGACGTTAAACCCAAGTCTCCACCGACGGTCGAGCGACGACCTTAAACCCTGATCTCCACCAAATCGTCGAGCGGTGACATTAAACCCAAGTCTTCACCAACGGTCGAGTGGCGACGTTAAATCCAAGTCTCCACCGATGGTTGAGCGGTGACCTTAAATCTCGATCTTCACCAAATCGTCGAGCGACGTCGTTAAACCCAAGTCTCCATCAATGGTCGAGCGATGACCTTAAACCCCGATCTTCACCAAATCGTCGAGCGGCGACGTTAAACCCAAGTCTCCACCGACGGTCGAGCGGCGACCTTAAATCCCGATCTTCACCAAATCGTCGAGCGGCGACGTTAAACCCAAGTCTCCACCGACGGTCGAGCAGCGACCTTAAACTCCCGCCTTAGAAGACCGTCGAGAGACGACGTTAAACCCCAGAGTCGAGCGGCGACTATAAACCTCCGGGTCGAGCGACGACCTTAAACGCAGGAGGTATGATCCTAGCGAATTTACCAATAATAAAGGTACGATCGTAGCAACTGATCGGGACTATACAGTCTAACACTAGTAAAAAGACAGCATATGAAGAAAGATCATAAAAGGATTTCATTGATAATAAGTCAGACACTGCCGAGCGTCAAGAATACATTCAAAACTTTTAAAAATATTCTCTGCAAGCCCCTCACTCACTCGATATAGTCGAAGGCTTGATCAGGAATGGAGTCGAGGAGTTGGACGCGGTTGACATCGTGCGTCAGACAGGGCTTCGGAGACGTGGTCGTTCGCCTTCAGCTGACTGAGCGTCGCGTCGATGGCCAGCTCGAACGATCGGACAATCTGATTGGTAAGCTGTCAGTGCAGCACGGGAGGCCCCTAGATCCTCTTCAAGGCACTTCACTTGATCCTGAAGCTCCGCCTCCTTAGCCGAATGGCTCTCCCGCTCGGCAACCAGGGAGTCCTCTGCCTTCTTCAGCTTCTTGGCCAGCTGCCGAGCCTTCTGGTTCTTATGTTCCAGGTCGACGATGGCCCGTTGTTTCCTTATGGAAGCCAGATCGAGTTTCCGGTCGTAAGTCTTCAATTGCGCCTCGATCTGGCTCAGCCTACTAGCCTGCTCGACCAACTTCTGTTGCTCCGGCGCTCGAAGTTGTTGGGCCTTTTCCAGGTCGGCCTGCAGACGAGTGATCGGTGGCCCCTGGGAGGAGGAAGCTTCTCCGGAGATCTTGAGTAGAGATGTAAACGAGCCGAAATGAGCCGAACAGTATTAGGCTTGAGCTTGGCTCGTTTAAGTTATATTCGGGCTCGAGCTCGGCTCAAGCTCGAATCGAGCTTTTATCACAAGGCTCGAGCTCGACTCGTTTTAGAATTATCAAGCTCGCGAACAGTTCGAACTTGGCTCGTTATTAGCTCGATTATCAAAGTTAACGAGCCTAATTCGTTAAGCGAGCTTGGGCTCATTTAGAGCTCATTTTTTTGGCTAATTTTAAAACTCATTTTAAGGCTCATTTTAGAGCTAGTTTTTTAGGCTTGTTTTAGAGCTCATTTTTTGGCTCGGTTTAAGGCTCGTTTTAAGGCTCATTTTTTTGGCTCGCGAGCCTATAAACGAACATGTTCGCGAGCTCACGAGCCGAATATCCTTAAGCTCGAGCTTGGCTCGATAAAACTGTCGAGCTAGAAATCGAGCTCGAGCTCAGCTCGATAAGATAAACGAACGAACTCGAACGAGTTTTTTACCGAATCGAACTCCGAATAGCTCGCGAACCATTTGGTTCATTTATATCCCTAATCTTGAGCTTCTTCAGCTCGTCCTCTACTTGAGTCAACCGCTGGCACATGGCGATGTTCTCCACCCAGAACTGCAAGCAAGCATTAGTGCCGATCGGATGTAACTCATGAATTGGTAGTTGAAAATACTAACCCCGGTGGACATTTCCAGATGGATATCAGCGAGCGCGCCAGGGGATTTCACCGTCGCTTGTGTCGTTGCTTCCTCCCAGACATGAGTGAGCCGACCGCAAATGTAGACCTGATGCTGGGGAGAGCTGGGTTGGTCGCCTGGCGCAAGAAGATCCTCCGTCGGCAGGAGAAGCGTAGCGGTGATGGATCGTCGCCCGCTCGATGTCGATTGAGAGGAGGTCGTCGGGCATGAAGCTTGGGCAGGAGGGAATGGAAGAATAGCGGACCGTTTTATCCTCTCCGGTGAGCAGGAAGAGTAGCCGATCCGACACTTCGATAGCTCGGTCAGACACCGAGCTTCCAACACTTATAAAGCTTGAAGTAGGGAGGGACGAAGGCCGAGCGGGCGCCCCGCTCGGCTAAGCAGTGGACGCAGCCTCGACCCGGCAGATAGGGTTCCCTCGCTTGGCAGGGCGGAACCGAGTAGCAGGTCATCTGCCGAGCGAACACTTGACCCGACCATTGTATCACCCAGATGACAAGCTGGCCGAGCGGTTCTCCCGCTCGGCCCAGTAACAGACAAGAGGAGCAGTTGGCAATATCTTCCTAGGGACCAGTATCACCGACGAGCGGCATGGTCGGGCAACAAATCATACGGTGGAAGCTTCCACTGTCACGTCAAGGATATGATGGGCTTGTTGGGGTATGGCGTCAGACACACTTTTCTGGCACGTCTTTTCCAGGTATGTTTTGAGAAGCGTGCATGCCTCGAGAAGCATGCGCGCACCTCCCGGTAGCCCTATATAAGGACCTCCAGGCTTCGACAGAGGTATGTTCACTACTGTAGTTACAGTTACGATGTTGCTCCTTTCTTCTCTACTTCGTTCGTTTTCCGTCGGTAGCTGATTTGAGCGTCGGAGAGCCATCGCCGGGAACCCTTCCCCGACTCAGCACTAACGACTTATGGTTGCAGGCTCAGCTCATTGGAGATCCACATCGTCTTCATTCAACATTCAGTCAGCGTGAGCGCCACATCCCAGCGTCCGTTGACTCACTCTCGGGCATGATCAAATAATATTCTAAATCGATTGTTCTACTATAATAAATAATTAAAAATTTTGATTTATATTTAAAAAAATATTTTAATATGACATACGAAAATGATATTTAAAAATATGATTATAATAAAAAAAAATATAGATAA
The DNA here is from genome assembly GCF_018446385.1 of Zingiber officinale. Lineage (NCBI taxonomy): Eukaryota > Viridiplantae > Streptophyta > Magnoliopsida > Zingiberales > Zingiberaceae > Zingiber > Zingiber officinale. Next base: position 78,966,245 of record NC_055994.1, read on the forward strand.
ATACATAGAATTTAGTTCTATATGACTCTAAGTTGTTTAATATAGAACTCAATGTATTAGTCTAATTCACGATTTTTTCATAGAAATCAATTTTTTTAATCCATTGCTACGGGACATTGCTGTGCTGATAATCGAATGTGGAGGGGTAAAAATGGGATTAGAATACGATTATATAACTTTGAAACATATCTACGTAATTTAGATATTCGATTACTTTAACTACATGGTTACGTAATTGGTCATACATTATATGGTCCAATTCGCCCAATTTCACGGATATTGAATTCGGCCCTTAATAGATCCAAATGCGGCCCAATTAAATCCCGGTCGTGTCCAGCCGCAATTAATTTTCATCCCAACTCGATTACCTCAGAACCCTTCTTCTCCTGCTCTATTTCTTTGGCATCGTCCCCCACGAAACCTAACTGTATAAAGCGCCGGACTCTTGATCCTACTTTTCTCCGGCATCTTGTCTCCTTTCTGATTCGAGCAGGGAAGAAGAAGAAAAGAAGAAGAAACGAGGAAGACGAAAGGAAGAGGACTTCGCGCACGACGGGTAAGCTTCTTTGGTCTCACTGCCTCCGGCCTTTTTGAGTTGCTTACGCTTGGTTATATCAGATCCGCTTCTTAGGGTTCCTCCTCGCACTCATTTCGTCGCCCGGAATCTTGGGGCTTCACAGTCCGGATTTCTCATGCTTGCCCTTTCTGCTGTTGTTGTCTGTTTCTTTCCCCCCGAAAAATTGGTGTCTGTTTTTCTATTGACTTGTTTTGTTCTGATGATCGAAAGATGTTATCTTTTTTTACACTGCTCAGTTTAGAGAGATTTCACACTAGCTGGAGAGGTTAATTTGTGTTGATGGTTACTCGATTGAGCTGTAGACCTTGAGCTGGGAGGACAAATGGTTGCTGATTCCGAGGCCGCCCTTGGTGTGGCTCAGTCATTTGTTTGAACAAATGGTGATTCACATTCATGATATGAAGTGTACTCAGCTTGGGATAGATTTGTTTTCTCCCTTAATGTCACGTTGTTTTCCATCCTCTGGTTCCATTTCGTTTCTCTGACTGTTCGAATAATTTACTCATAGGTCGAAGAGTTATTTGTCGGATAGTTGTGCAAGGGGGAGGTTAACTATATTTAGCTATTGGTATGAGAATATTTGCTATGTTTTTCTCTTGTCTTTAATGCGACACTATTTTTTCCATTAAATATTTCTTAAAATGCTGTCTCATTCCTAAGTCCAATAGTCCACTTTGAGCCAGCCCTCCGTCCATTGTTATACAAAGATGTATAATTTCCTATCTGATTGTCCATGTCAAGGTATCTATCTAACTTTGTTTTTCCTGAATATGACACCTTCAGTTTGAGGGCTGCTGGGCAGTATGGATGAAAAGAAGGCTTATGGGAAGCAAGGATCAGGAAGTTTCAGAAAACGACCTCGTGATCAGTTTGATAATGGGAAACGGAAGAAGCACAATCCTAACTATGATCATGGTTCTACCAATAAACCTATTGATACAATCTACCGCATCCTTTGCCCTGTAAAAAAGATTGGTAGTGTTCTGGGTAAAGGAGGTGATATTGTTAATGCCCTTAGAGACGAGACCCATGCAAAGATAAGGGTTGCAGATGCTATCCCTGGTGCAGAGGAGAGAGTAATTATCATTTTTAATTACCAGTCAGAAAGTGAAAAAAGTAATCCTGGTCAGGATACTGAAAATAGTGATACAAGTGAGTTAGAGAACACACAGCCCAATTGTCCTGCCCAGGATGCTTTACTCAAGATTCATGATAGGATTGCTGCAGATGAGATTTTGCGTGGTGGTGTGGTGCAAGACAGAACTGAACCTGATGATATTGTTACTGCTCGAATTTTGGTCCCAAAAAATCAAGTTGGATGTCTTCTTGGCAAGGGTGGAAATATTATACAGCAACTGCGAACTGATACTGGTGCAAATATTCGCATATTGCCCTCTGATCACCTACCGCGATGTGCCATGGGAAGTGATGAACTAGTACAGGTAACACCAGTTTCATGTCAGTAATTGTTTGTCTTAAATTTCTTATCTTTGTGGTAGAATTTTTGAATTTGATCTATGCTAAGACAATATAGCTATTTCATGGTTGATGAGATCCTTGAAGAGAATAGGAAAACAAACATCCTTTTTGGGCTCAACGTCTCCTCCTCCTATTTTGCCCACTGGATGGTTACATGTTTTGTGTCTCGAGGCATTTTATTGATGGAGACTGCTAGGTCAAATGATCCTCTTTTGTCTTCTGACATATGAAGACTAGAGCAGTAAAATTTTAAATTCAATTATTCGTTCATAAATTTGTGGTAATGGCAGAATCCATAATTAATTCCTACTTCTAAATTTGTTATCTTCAGACAGTTTGTATGTGGTGGACTGACTTATATAGCACCTGTTATGCATATAAATTCTCATCTTATACCATAACCATGGTAAGTTAAGTGGAAGAAAACTAAAGTAGTATAACTTATCTAAATTCATTCAAACATGGGTTAAAGTATAAAATAAAATAAACAAACCTCCTTTTTAATTCAATTATCTAATTATTATTATTATTTTTTAAAAACAAAAAAATCCAAAAACTTTTTTATATGCAAAGCATATGTTGAATCATGTTGAGAATCAGCACATGTACTGTATATCTAATTGTGATAGTCTTGTTTTTGTATTTGGAAGTAAATAATAAAGTGGAAGGAGATACATGCTGAAACCAGATTGTTCTGACTGGGGAAGCATCCGGGAACAGATTGATATTTGAAACCTCAATCATATCAAAGTCTCAAGATGCCCAATGATCATATTTGTGAATAAAAGCTAATGTCTTTTGATTGACTAGTTGTTTACACAGGACCATAGTTCATCTTTGTATCCTTTTTTGTATTTTCTTGTGTTTTTATCAATTGCTTGTTTAGCCTGGCTCTTATCATCTTGGTAAGTGTTTTCATTTCCTTCCCAGGTATCAGGAGTGCCATCTATTACAAAAAAGGCTCTTTTCAGAATATCAACTTTACTGCATCAACATCCCAATAAAGAAAATCCTCCTTTGGAAACTATCATATATGCCAGTACCCAAGGTTCTAATCGCTCAGATTCATCTCTCCCACCGCCATTTCTTCAGGGAAATCGAGTTTGGTCTCCCTATTACTCTGACACTCGTGATCAACCAACAATCTCAAGGTTCGGTAGGTACCCAGATGAGCCATTGAGATATCCTCCAGGTAGTTTTAGCAGAAACAATTTCCATGAGAGTGAGGCAGCAGAAGAATTCTCCATGAGAATTTTGTGTGCTACTGTGAAGATTGGTGGTGTGATTGGCAAGGGTGGGACCAATATCAGACAACTAGAGCAACAAACAGGTGCTCGGATTCAGGTTGAGGATACTGCACCTGATGCTGAGGAACGTGTGATCAATATTTCATGCAAGGAGGTATGCTGTCCATTTGGACACAATTTAATAGCATAGATGTGTGAAATCTTGGCAAATAGGCCTATTTAGACTTTGATGTTACATGGTATGGAATTGGATGTTCATTAAAATTGTAGGTTCCGTGGGAGACAAGATCTCCAACAATTGAAGCTGTTCTTCAACTTCAAAGTAGAACAAGTACGAACTCTGATGATGGTGCTATCACAACACGACTTCTAGTCCCATCAAGTAAAGTTGGTTCCATTCTTGGAAAAGGAGGCGACATTATAACAGAAATGAGAAGACGAACTAGAGCAGACATTCGTGTTTACTCCAAGGATGACAAGCCAAAATATACATCTGCAAATGAAGAGTTAGTGCAGGTGCTGTTTCATTGTTAGTCATTTAATATTCCTAGACGGCCTTTTGTAAGGATGGACATCTTTCGGTTTCCTGACATTTTGTTACATCTTCTGTCACAGATTTCTGGGCCTAGAGAGTTTGCCCGGGATGCACTTGCAGAGATTGCTTCAAGGCTTAGAGCAAGGACGTTTCGGAGCGAGAATTCTTCTTTTAGCCCTGCATCTGCACCTGCAGCTCCTTTTCGTGGAGTTCCTCCTTTCGAAAGAATTTCTCATCGAGGTGCACCTTCAGCTGGAAATACTGACACAGGTTCTACACGACCAGGTCATTTTCGTGGTTATACTCCTGAAAGATTTCTTGATAGAGGAACTTCATCATCCAGCATGTTTGGACCTGAGAAATCTGTTGGGTATGATTACCCAAAGGTATTGTCTATATATATATACCTTTTTCTCCATTTTTTTTTATTTTAGTATAATTATTTTACCTTTTCGGGTGCATTTGTGCACCAATTTGATAGTCTACGGAATGGTTTTGGATCAAAATATTTGCTTGCACTGGTTCAGAGAAGAATTCCCTGTTTTTCACATCATTCAAGTTACAGTAGGATGAATTGGTTTAGGATTAGTTTTCTTATCCTCTGCATTGGATGGCACATGGTTAGTACAAATTCTCAATGCTTGATCATAATGTGTTGTTGGTGCATCTGTTACTCGTGGTTTAAACACAATTGTCATGCCGACAGGGAAAACAATGCTTTATTTATGTGCCTTACTCATCTATTTCGGCCATTTGAACCTGGTACTAAGAACTTATAGCAAAGGATGGTACAATTGAGTGGTTGGACAATCTGAATCAACTTTAGTTGATTTGGATGTTGGCCCATCTAGATATGCTAGTTCATAGGTTTGGTCAACGACTAGGTCTTAACGCAGTGTGCCTTCCACCTATTATGAGCCAAAAACATGTATTTTTTACGCTATAGTTCAAAGTTTAAACCATCTTGATTGTAGTCTCCAAGCAAAGTAGATTCATATCCATCAATTAAATGCTAGATATTACCATTAAAGTCCGGATTTAGAAAGCATGACCTGCTTGTGGGTCAAGCTCGGTGAGAATGAGCTCAATAAAGTTATAATCTAACTACAACTCATCAATGTAATGTAATCAGGATGGTCATCATTGTGGTGATTATTTATATTCAATGTTATTAAATTGGATTTGTATTCGTGTTCTGTATTTCCATTGATCTTTTGGGGATGAAGATGGGTCTTTTATTTTGACAGGCTTATAGACAATCATATGAAGCTCAATACTACCATTCACCAGGTGCTTCTGGGTAAGTGTAACTGTCTCTCTTCTTTGTTGAGGCTGCTCAGCTTGCAAGAGTTAGATCTCAAAATGTCACGGTGCCGCTAATTTGTCTTATATATTTTAGGTACACTAATAATGCTCCTGCTGAATCTAAGATTCCTTATGGTGGAGCCACCTCATTTGGCAGAGCTGATATTAGCAATTCTGAGATTCATCAGGTATTGAGATAACACCTTCAAACTATCTCTATGAGAATTATAAGATTCTTCGTACAATTTGTCATGGTAATACCTCATAAATAAAATGCTCTCTCGATGGTAGCGAAATGTGATTATGCTCACCCCAAGTGTCCCGCACAACCGTCCCCAGGTTATGTGAAGGAGATAAATCACGGGGTCAGTTTATAACCGATTGTCTAGTGGCTAAGGGCATGTGCTCGCCGGGAGTTAATTTGTGTCCCATTATAGCAAATATGTCATCCTCCAGTCAACTGGGCAACCCGGGTACAATAAAATGCTCTATCGAGAATGTTAGGATGTTTGATATGATTGATATAAGAGTCTCATGTAGAATTTGAATCAGCAAATGGTAACGCTTTTTATGCTAGCATTTGTAGGGGCAGCAACGATCAGGGTATCTGCAACTTTTTACTACACATACCTTCCAAACTCATACCGTTCCGATACTTGTTGCTAGTCCCATCACCTCCCTGGAGCATTCACCCAAACACCAGCCCCACCCCAGATTAGCATATCTTTATATCACTAATATTTAAAATAATAACAAATTGAACCTCTAAAACTAACTAAAAAAATAAAATTGCGAGGGGTGACCACTGCTGCTACTGTCACCATCAAAAGGAGGTGAATTGAGAGCAGAGAATTTGTGTATATCTATATATATATACACACACATATATGGCAAAAAAAGGGTGTCATTTATATAGGGGTGCTCTTTCTTTTTCATTATCATCAAAAGGGGCAGCTCATGTTGAACATTGTTTTAGTTGTTTTTGCCAAAACTGCTCTAACATTTGAATTGGTAGGACAAGAGGGGTGATTTGGGAAGAAAACTTAGGGTGAAGTGTGTGTGTGTATATATATATATATATATATATATAGATAGATAGATAGATAGAGATGCCACAACTGAATATGTAACCTCAAAGCCATCCCATACATGTCGTACACATGATGGGTGTATACCATTTCGTTGGAACCGATAAACGCATTTAATGGGTATCTGTCTGAATACAATTAAACAAGTCAGGTAGTCATGGATGCTCAAAGAAATCCACCCTAATGCCATTCCTTGTTGTTTGTGTAGAAATTGTTACACCCACAACTAATTCGTGTTTGTCGAAATTATTTGGGACTGGATATATGAATAATCTAAATTTTTTATTGTATAATTAGTTTTTAAGACTTATTTTTTTAAGCCTTTGATAGTCATTCTATCTCTTTGCTCATATTCATATTATTTTAATCTATTTTATCTCATTTTGTTAATTATGGAAGTCACCCCTACTTGCTCTTCTTAGACATATATCTGTGACATAATAATAATAATAATAATAGAATTTTTGGCATCTAAAGGAACAAGGGTTATGCTTATGTTGGTTATATAGATTTTTCCTGTGCAAGTAGGTTCCTGGAGCAAGAGTTAAATCGCATGATCCTATGTTGGGTGTGCCAGATCATGTCATCCACGGACACGGCCCGTCTGAATATTCAAGGCCAGGACAGGGCTATTTTCCACCATCCTATATCCCTTCAGGGAGCCAGAGCATACCGCCATCACAACAATCGATTCACCCTTGTTAGCTTAGCAATCAGCGATCTTGTTCTTCCTCACACTCAAATACTTGTCACCGGCTGTTTGATTGCGAATTGAAGCAAGTGTCAATTAAATCTTTAGCTGTTGTAGACTGTGGCCTATAGAGCATCAATTTTCTGTTTTGTTACTAGTTGTCGAACTGATTTATGGTTCGCACTTGTGAATGGATGCGGAGGTAGAAGTTTATCTTCAGCTTTATAATTCAGATCTTTAGATTCGATGCCACAGGTATGCCCTGGCTCCATTTGCTACTCGGTTCTTTGCATACTCAAGTATGCTCGAGTTTTTCTTGCGTTTTACTCTCAATTGCATTTTGTTGTATTCTTATTGAATTATGCTGCTGGGTCTAATCAAGTAAGTTGTTTATTTGAATTGTTAACATTAAGTTGATGTAAGGCTATCATGTTACCTCTGAATTTTCAAATCCATTACTATAAACTTAGCTGATCTGAATAAACAAATCACTCCGACCAACAGCCAGAATTTCTTCGAATATGTTCTTCAATTCATAAGCTCGAGACAAATCTAGAGGAGAATCCGTCCACAGTGGATTTCAGACCGTGAAAGTCTGACACCATGGGCTTGTTGCGAGTATTTTTTGGGTGTAGTGATCAATGAAAAATATGGGATTAGATTGATCGCTTTTTTTTGTAAGTATCCAACTCAAGTAGCTGAGTCATAGTTTTGATATGAGTTCAATACAAATTAAGTTAGACCTTGTCAATCTGATTTGTATGTCTAAGTGTGCAGAGATTTAAGAGAACATATAGGTATCTGATGGCTAAGGAGCATTGGAGACGACGGAAGACGCATGCAAGAGCTGATGAGCTCAATGCATTCGAGGTACGAGGAGTTACAAAAGAGTATTATGGTGGAGTGTGAAGGATGCAAAGTATGTATTTAAGGGATGAGAAGTCTGGAGAAAGATTGCAAAGTATGTATTTAAGGGATGAAAAGTCTGGAGAAAGATTGTTTGAGAAAATCAGAATTGAATTGGAGTGAGCTGAATTACGAGATGCAATCACCCATGCTACTAGAGAAGAAAAACAATCAACTTTGTAAGTTGATCATTTCAGGCGCCTAGAACGAATTCAAGTGCTCGGACTCCAGTCGTCTAGATTGGGTGGCAACATCAACAAGAGTCGTTGTCGAAATAGATCTATCCACATCAGCACACTTTAGGTGCTCGGAATGTCTATAGTTATCTGGAACAGTTGGGCGGATGGTTGTCGAGTGGATTAAGTTTGACTAGTTTAGGTGCTTAGAAGTGTCATATCAGCAAACGGTGACATCAACAATAGAGTCTATAAAATGAGGAGTCAGGCTCATAGTCAAAAACAACACATTTAATTTTCTATATTCATTTCTTTATTTTCAGCTAGTGCTCAGCTGTTATATTTTCATCTAGTGCTCAACTGTTATAAGGAGTATCTGTCTCTAACTCTTGTTCAAAGGAGATCTTAGTCGTGCTCTTCGTATTTTTTAGTCTAACAATTTGAGGATTGTAATCAAGTAAATTCTATATATATATATATATTGTCAGTTCGTTGGCAAGAGAAATGCCAATTTTTAATTACAAATATCCTATTCATCCCTTCTGATCCAAACCGTATCAACCGCACCAACATTCTCTTGTATGGGAATTAACTAAACCTAAAAAAAAATTGTTTCTTATCATTTATAAGTTTGATAACTATGGCAATGTAACTGGTAAATTTTCGTGTATGGGAATTCATTTCATTAAAATTAATTATTTCCCAATACTTAAGATCGAGGTGCACCCATTAGAGCTGACACCCAACAAACTTCCATTACATATATAAACTATTGGCATTCATGGAAAAATGTTGGTTGAAAATAGAAATGATATTTAATCAAACCTTAAATTTATTCGATCTGATGGTTATGCACGACATACCTCAACATCCAAGAAGCTCAACCAACAGCTATCAAATATACACAAACGTTCCTTCAAGATCCAGCCTACTCAGATTCAGACTTCCACAATCAGCCATGGAATCAAACCCATTCCTATATTAATTTGTGATCGTGTTGTCCTGCCATCACAGCCACTATAGTTTTGCAGCAGCGTGATCCTTGCTAAATTATGTGAGTGCACCTTTTGATTTTTATTATGCCAGTTTACACCTATAATAGTAAAGTAAAACACCATTTATTTGTTCTTGGACTCTTAAGTGGGATTAAAATCATGTGTTGTAGTTTGCGGGGTCAGAGAATGCTCTTGTGACCTCATGACCAAGTTCGTCGATTTTGCTGATCATCAGAGCCTTCTCACTTTCTAGCTGAATCATGTATTTCTCCTGGTCATCTTCTGCATTTTTTACCTCACTCAAAGCCAGCGATAACGCCTCTAGGTCACCCTTGTCAATTAGGCATTGTAATTGCTTCAACATGTCTCTCATCTGAATTTAAAAAATTGGAGTTCAGTACCCCAATATGGGTAAGACAAAAAAGGAAAACACAAACAAGTTGTGGTTTATGCATTGCAAATAGAAAATAAATTTTCCTTATTGGAAATACAGAAGGCAATAGGAAGATGGAATGCAGATGGAGTAAAGATCTGAATATTCAAGAAGAAAATTTCAAGTGCTCGTTTTGTCTTGGTGCTCTATGCATACAAACATAGGGCTGGATATCACTTAGCATTAAGAGAAGAATTGAATACTGTCCAGATAAAATCATAGATAGGTTAAGGATACCTGGGCGTTAACATAAGATTCTTCATCAAAAACCTTTGTGAATGCCCATGTATAACTGAAGAATAATTTAGTAATCTAGTTTGAGTAGAAGCACACTCCACCTATGTTTTCACAATAGTAAATAAAGATACACAAACTCTTTCATGACAGATTCATTCGAGGGGTTACATGGCTATAAGTACTCACCTTTGAGTTTTGACCTCTTGAATTGTTTTTCACATAAAAAAGAGACAGTTTGGTGCATGGCTATAAGTACTCACCTTTGAGTTTTGACCTCTTGAATTGTTTTTCACATAAAAAAGAGACAGTTTGGTGCATGGCTATAAGTACTCACCTTTGAGTTTTGACCTCTTGAATTGTTTTTCACATAAAAAAGAGACAGTTTGGTGCATGGCTATAAGTACTCACCTTTGAGTTTTGACCTCTTGAATTGCTTCACATAAAAAAGAGACAGTTTGGTGCATGAAACTCCTACCAATGTGAGGTCTTGAAAAGGATCTATTGTACGCAGTCTTACCCTACTCTACAAGAGATTGTTTCCACGGCAGTAACTTTACTGTTGCGCCAAGACTCCCCTTTTTGAATTGGTTTTCACATGTCAAATATAAATTAGGAAGGATTAGAACTGAAAACGAAGCCGTTGTACAGCAAAGACCAACACTTTCTAATCTTTCTATAGTTATACCATCCACTCACAGGTACATATCTAATCTTAGTTAAAGGAGAATCTGACTAGTATCTGAAGTACTTATGAACATTATGTAAAGATCTGCAATGCAATATATCCACGTGAGCCCTAGAATACCAATAACAAAATAACTAGAGCGAGCCCTAGAAAAATGCTAAAATGATGAAATAGGCAGCTTGTTGGTCTTTTTTCCAGTTGAGTTGATTGTGATTCAAAATTAGATCTTAGACCAAGAACATTATAGGAGCACCTCACCCCACCCCTCAAGTTGATAGCAACATAATTATGCGGAGTAGACTGAAGCTATTGATTTCACGGATTTAATCCTCATGCTGCATAGGCGATATTTGTGGGACACAAGGTTCAATATTGTGTTGAGATTGGTACATTGGCAACATAAGCATGCTTGGCATTTTTGCCAATGCTATCCATATGGAGGAATAAGAAACGAGATACAGGCAGCATAGAGACGGATACAAATGATTTGGAGTTTGATACAAGTGATACACATGAAAATCCAGACTAGGGATATGATTGTAAGTTCATGTCTAACATATTAGGTTAGAGATTCTTTAAATTTTCAAATTAGAACATAAATTTTAAAAAAATATTTCCAATAAACCCCAAAACTGTAACATCAAAATGAGAAAACTCTCAAATATTTTCTTAGACAAATATTCAAGGTTGAAGCTACAAAACAAAAGTAAATATAAGACTATTTCACAGCAACCACAATCTGAATCAAGCTATTATTGTAGTTTATTTATACTCTGTAAGCGTTTCAGCAAGTTCAGCCTTGAAATCTGTGGTCGGGGTCTTTTTCATGAGTGCCGAGTGAGATTGACAAATATCATTACAAGATTGTGCAATTTAGTAGCATAAATAGGAATTTGAAATGATGATGGTTCGATATGCAATTTTACTGACGCAAATTATAATTATCTTTTTCAAGAGAATTGAGGGTGTGGCAACAAGAATCAAAAGATCATCGCTAACAAGATATAGAAGGTAAATTCATACAACAAATGGAGGCCAGCACAGCAAACCGATGTCAAACTATCTGTGTAGAATGCCAATAGGCACTGGATGAGGGGTGACACCTAAATCCATATTAAAATCACTGATTTATATATATATATATATATATATATATATATATATATATATTTCACTTTCTCATCTTGGTAGCATACCCTAGATTACTGCATGGGATGCTTTAAAGATATGCCAAAGAAAGCATGGATATTTGTTAATTGTTTCACAGTTTATGCAATGGAACCCAATCATATTCTGTTAGGAAGGATAAATTACTAAAAGAGAAGAAAACAATTAAAAATTTTACCTGTGTAGATATATTGTGTGCTTTGTCAAATGAAGAAATAGGAGTATCCAAGCTGGATTTCTTCTGTACCTCAGGTCTTTTTCTTGTTATTTTCACATGGATCTCCCCATTCTTTACTCCTTGAAGAGGAATCCATTTGTCAGCTGTTTGATTTGGGAGCAAGCCTTCATATTCAACTGTACAGTACCCTATACTAGATGTCGGCAGCACAGTGTTATGGTCCTTAACATGCAGGGTTAAGGGACTGCTGGTGTCAGGAAACTCTAATGTTTGATTCCACTCCGGATTTAATGTTTTATAAATGACCTGGAAGGTGAAGGTATAAATTGCTAGATTATTCTCCAACAATGCTCTGATGTGAGCAACAAACTAAAATAGAAACAGTGTATTTAGTATTTAAACTCAGAGGGAAAATGGGAGAATTTGTAAATCATGAAAATCATGTCAAGAAACAAACTGATCACAAGTCTGCAACCAGAAGTTATAAGTGTAGGACCGTTGGGCCGGCTAGAAGGGGAGATTGAATAGCCCTGAATAAAACACAACCCTTTCTCGAACAATTAAGCTAACACTTGAAAAATAGATTAAGCAGAAAATAAAGCATAAAAACGAGGCACCGGATTTGACTTGGTTACAACCGGGGAGATTGTTAATCCAAGGAAGATGGTTGCACTAAGAACTCCTTCAGGCGGAGAAGCCTCGTTTACAGCAGTGTAGGCACAAAAGGAAAGAAGCAAATCAAAGCAGTGGAAGCACACAAGTGTTGTTACAATTTCTGAACTGATGAAAAGCTTCTAGACCAAGACTATATTTATAGCCTTGGTCGGGGCGCCTGGAAGGGTTCCGGGCGCCCTGGGGGGATAAAATTTATCTCCCAACGGTTGGATCGAGTCAAAGCTCAATCCTGTGAAAAAGTCGCTTCCGGGCGCCCGGAAGGGTTCCGGGCGCCCCGGACAGTTCCGGGCGACCCGGAGCCAAAAGTCAACCTAGTTGACTTTTGGTCCGTGGTCTCTTCTCCGGTTCAGCTCGCCTCTGGTCCGGGTCTTTCTGCTCTGGCTCCGCTTGCTTGGGTGATCTCTGACATCCGGAATAGGGCTCACCCGAACTCATCTTCCGGTCTTCTCGAGCATGCTTCCCTCCGGCTTCTCGTCCCTCGGAATTGCCGCGTGTCCCTTCTCGTCCACCAGCGTACTCATCCGCAGACTTCGTCCCTCGGTCGCACCCCGTGCCGACCTTCGCGCTAGCTGCGTCTCTTGCTCCCCGAGCAATCTTCCGCTCCGGCTTTCGTACCTCGGAACTACCGCGCGCATTTCCTTCTCATCCGCCGGTGTACTCTTCCGCAGCACCTCGTCCCTCGGACTGTCGTCCTTCTCGCTAGCTGCGTCTTCCGCTCGACTACCTGTGTTCCTAAGCTCCTGCACACTTAGACACAAGGTTAGAAACACACAGGACCTAACTTAACTTGTTGATCACATCAAAACAACCTTGGGGTTCCAACAATCTCCCCCTTTTTGGTGTGATCAACCCAAGTTAAGCTAGGGTAAAATAGACTTTAAATAAAATTAAGTAACTTAACTTAATTTGCAATTTAAGTACAAAAAGATAGGAAAAAAAATAACTCTATCTACCTTAGTAAAAAAGATAGACAAAAAATTAAATATATCTACCTCCCCCTAAACTTATACTTTCCCTTCTCCCCCTTTGATCACAAAAAAAATGGGGTTCCAAGAGAAACAATCTAAGTCAATATTTTTTTTTTTTAAAAATATTTCTAACTTAAAAAAAAAATTCTAAGTAATTTGAGCATAAATTTCTAATTTCAAAAAATCTTTTAAGAAAGAATGATTTTTGAGAATGTTTAAGCACATAAATGACTAGGCAATTAAAAATTTCTAAGTAAGTAAATTTCTAAATTGAAATAAAATGTTTTGAATAACCCTTTTTGAGCATAACTTATTAATGCTTCATTAGTAAGTTAATTAAACATTTATTTCAATATTTTGGCTTCCAGGTCGTGGCGAGGCACGAGGCCTTCTTGGTTATTGGAGCAACAACCACTTCCTTGACAAAGCCTCATAAAGAAATTCTTTGTTTAATTTTCTCACTTAAAGCGCTAGTTTTAATTTAAAATTCAGTTTAAGCATGATTTAGGAACCCAATATAGGTTCCAACCTACTGGATTAACTAAAACGTTTTTAGGAATATATTTTCTTGAAATGTTCCTAATTTGTCTAGGGTGATATTTAAAGTACCAATTTAAATTATTAAATCTTCTACCATTGGTTTTAAATGAACATGCATGATTTTCCAAATTATCTACTTGAATTTTCAATTCATTATTTTCAAGTTTCAATTTTTCATTTTCCAATTTTGATTTATCTAATTCTTCTAGAGGGCAAGACTTAACTAAAATTATTTTTAAATTTTTTATTTCTTTTTTTAATTTACAGCAGTCTTTAGTTAATAACTTAACAAATTTATAAAGTTTATCGGGAGGAAGAGAACGTACCTGACTTACCTTATCGAGTTCGTTTTCCGTGTCTCCCCCTAAACTGCTGCTTTCTTCTGACGAATCTCCCCCTTCATCGATGCTCTCGATGCTCATTTCGGAAGAGCTTGACTCGCAGTCGTCGTCTTGATGACTTGCCATTAGAGCAAGTCCGGAGAATGCCTCGACTTCCGACTCCGACGACGTATCGTCCCACGTCGCCTTTAGGGCTTTTCGTTTTTGGATAGGCTTCTTACCCTTTTCCTTGTTCTTGTTCTTCAGCTTGGGGCAATTGTCCTTGACGTGCCCTTCTTCGTCGCAATGGTAGCAGCGGATCGTCCTTTTCTTCTTCTCCTGCGGATGGTTAGCAGATCTGGATTTACAAAGTTTCTTGAATCTTCTTACCATCATTACCATTTCCTCATCGTCGAGAGAAGATTCTGATTCAGGTTCGTTTCTCGAAGCTTTGAGGGCGACGTTGTTTTTGGGCTCCTTCATTCCTGCACATCTTGACTCATGCACTTCAAATGTTGATAAAAATTCTTCTAATGAAATTTTTTCTAAGTCTTTTGAAATGTAAAAAGCATCTACTAGTGATGCCCATTTTGAATTTCTTGGAAATGAATTTAAGGCGTACCTGAGCGAATCTCGGTTACTTACCTTTTCTCCGAGATTCGTGAGTTCGGTGATGATTTCTTTTATTCTGGAGTGCAGATGTGCGACTGTCTCGTCTTCCCCAAGTCGCAGGCTAGTGAGCTGATTGCGAAGCAGATCTCGTCTAGCGAGTTTGGCTTCGGACGTACCTTCGTGCAGCTCGAGGAACTTCTCCCAAAGTTCCTTTGCGGAGTTGTATTTACCGATCCTGTTGACTTCTTGAGGCGGAAGAACGCTTAGCAGATGGTACTCTGCTTTGCCGTTCGCCACGAAGTCAGCCTGCTCCTTTTTTGTCCATTTATCTATTTCCTTGTCCTCTGGAGCTTCAAAGCCAAATTTCATTGTTAAAAATAGTTCAATATCTGTTGTAAGAAATACCTGCATTAGTTTTTTCCACGTAGAGAAGTCCCCTTCGTATTTCGGCGGATGGATGCTTGGTCCGGCCATGACATTGCTTCGTTCGGCGGTTAGTCTTCCTGAAGCGCCTCGGCTCTGATACCACTTGTAGGACCGTTGGGCCGGCTAGAAGGGGGGGTTGAATAGCCCTGAATAAAACACAACCCTTTCTCGAACAATTAAGCTAACACTTGAAAAATAGATTAAACAGAAAATAAAGCATAAAAACAAGGCACCGGATTTGACTTGGTTACAACCGGGGAGGTTGTTAATCCAAGGAAGATGGTTGCACTAAGAACTCCTTCAGGCGGAGAAGCCTCGTTTACAGCAGTGTAGACACAAAAGGAAAGAAGTTAATCAAAGCAGTGGAAGCACACAAGTGTTGTTACAATTTCTGAATGAAAGCTTACGGACCAAGGCTATATTTATAGCCTTGGTGGAGCACCTGGAAGGGTTCCGCGCAGGGGATAAAATTTATCCCCAGCGATTGGATCGAGTCAGCTCGATCCTGTGAAAGGCGCCGGACAGCTCGGCGACCGGGCCAAAAGTCAACCAGTTGACTTTTGGTCCGTGCTCTCTTCTCCGGTTCACTCGCCTCGGTCCGGGTCTTCTCTTCGGCTCCGCTTGCTTGGGTGATCTCTGACATCCGGAATAGGCCTCACCCGAACCCATCTTCCGGTCTTCTCGAGCATGCTTCCCTCCGGCTTCTCGTCCCTCGGAATTGCCGCGTGTCCCTTCTCGTCCACCAGTGTACTCATCCGCAGACTTCGTCCCTCGGTCGCACCCCGTGCCGACCTTCGCGCTAGCTGCGTCTCTTGCTCCCCGAGCAATCTTCAGCTCCGGCTTTCGTACCTCGGAACTACCGCGCGCATTTCCTTCTCGTCCGCCGGAGTACTCTTCCGCAGCACCTCGTCCCTCGGACTGTCGTCCTTCTCGCTAGCTGCGTCTTCCGCTCGACTACCTGTGTTCCTAAGCTCCTGCACACTTAGACACAAGGTTAGAAACACACAGGGCCTAACTTAACTTGTTGATCACACCAAAACAACCTTGGGGTTCCAACAATAAGCAGGACAAGTTTTGGGGCGTCAAAGTTGAAACCTAGAACAGGATAAAGAAGATATCTGCAAATTGTGTAATTCAGGTAATGTCTCAAAATAAGTTGTGAAGATGCATCACCCAACAAGAAGTTCAGTAGGTTGTGTGTGCTGTGAAGTAAAAAGAGAAGGTGACAAAACTTAGAAGGAACAATACGAATAGTCTTTATTTCTTCACTAGTAATATTGATCTCGACTTAGCTCTGGTGGAAAAAATCCATTTTGCCATCCAATGATTAACATACATGCTACCTTTTCAGATACTTATGTACAATCATAAAATATGCCCAACTACTGGTTAAATGAATTAAGATTTCAAAAAAGAAAAAGAAACCCACCCAGATATCCACTTGCTAATGCAACTATGAATTTAAATGTAGGACAATTTCCTAACCTTAGTTCGTTTCTTGGAAGTCCCATAATGAACCCTTACAAAAGGATCACTTGTTCCCCTTACATCAGCAGCAACTAGATCCTTAGCTTCAATAAGTACTAGTTCAATCCAGCCAGATCCCTGTTTCATTCCTGGATTCTATAAAATTACAAGTTACACGCATCAGAAAAAGAAACATAAAACACTTAAACCAAACATGCACATAACTTTTAACAAAATATTGCATGACCTAAATGAGGATGAGCACAACATTCAATCCATTAAACTACAAATATATTCTTAATTTGAAAGATTAGATTGGAAAATGGGAACAAAGTATAACTTGTTTCCTACTGAAGGTATTGAGAAAGAATATTAACCACATACCTTTGAAATTTCATCATCATCATTCTTCACTACTTCTATTAGGAGCTTCACTTCACCAGAATTAACTCTCTCTAGAGGGATCCAGTCATCCCTGCTGGAACCTTCAGAAATTCCTTCCATGTTCACTCTTGCACTTCCTATATTCTCATCTCCAAAGATATTTGTGTTGTAACATCTGATCTCGAGATACTCACTGCTACTTCCTATTTCATCAAAATTAAACTCATGGTTCCACACTGGACTTGCATTGTTAGGAATGGTTTTTGTTCGGTAAGAAGCCTATAAACATTTGCAGGTTAGAAGAATTAAGTAAGCATTGTTCTGATACATATTCAGTATTCAAGAGGAGCTTATTATGAAGACAGTATAATTTTGCAGCCAACCTTTCCATATTGAAGCTTAACATAGGGATCACATTTTCCAGATTTATCTTTAGTGGCCAGATTCCTTCCTTCAAGTACAGTAACTTTAAGCTTCCTTTCTGTTCTTGTCTGAAGGTAATGAGGGACAGATTTACTCAAGATAGTAGAACCATCTGAAAATTGCCATTCTCTAAGAACAAGCCTGACTGTTAACTGAAATAAATGAAACCACGTCAGAAATTTTGCTGCAAGAGAAGTTACATAAATTCAACCATGAATAGTTGACAATTCAATAATTTTATGTAGAATTAACTGGGAACAAGAATAACCGAGTTAACTGAAAGCAGAAAAAATTATAAAGCTATCTTCTTGGCTCGAGTGTTGGTGTATATTAGACATAGTTTAGTTGCACAGCAATAATGAAATAATTCCATTATTACAGAAACTGAGAGATTAAAACCTATATAGATGAACAAGCAAAATGAAGGTCATTTACGACTAGTGAGAAAAAAGACACCTTCAAAAATCTAATAGATTAAACAAAGATTTAATAACTATCAATTGATCAGTGTTGTCGTCAACAAAGATTAATGATGGGAACCATCCAATAGCGAAAGCCAAAGGCTAGATAATCTACTCAGCCAGGTGCTTGGAAGAAAAATAAATCCATTGAAAACTACTACTAGAAAATATTAGTAACTATCAAGGAATTGCCTCCTTACAATCAAGCACCTCATTGCATTGATAGGGCAAGTAATAACAAGATAACAGAAATGTTCACAAGCCTAACATAGAAAACAACTACTGATTGATACAGAAATAGATTCATGGCAATGATTTTCAAATAAGTACTAAAAATGATTATGCAACGAGAATCACAAATAACATTTATTAATGTCTTAGAAAAGAATATTTACCTCCGCGTGGCTAAATGGTCCTTCAAATGGAATAGTCATTTCTACTTCCGTCCCACAATTTTCAGCTTGTTTTGCCACCATTCCAGATCCCTGTCCTATTGCCCAGAACATTGTAGAATCATCTGCAACATACTTCATCTGATCCCAGTTGTGAGAATTTGTTAATGTGTTAGATCACATGTCAATAACTAACAAAATTAGGAATCTTATATTGATTTGTTAACGAGTAAGATTGCATGTCAAGAACTAATAAAATTGGGAATCTTATATTGACACCAGTACCTTTATCTCACAGCTGGTCCAGTAGTTCGAATTCATGCTGCTTCCATTTGATTCATAAAGGTAAAATTTCAAAATTCCAGTTTCTCCATGTAGCATCATATTGAAGGTAGTATCCCATCTGGGATTTAAACCATCACAAACAATTGTTCTTCTTGTTAAATTACCAATTTCCACTTTGATGAATGTCTGCAAAGCCTTGTTCCCAAGATTTCCTGGCAATTGAATGCTCCCACTAGAGCTTTGGCAAGTTTCTGAATTGTTGACTGTTAAGTTAATCTTGTCTAAATTACTGGCTGAAACTACAGTAACAGAGAGTACACCTCCAACAGCTTTCTTATGTAGATCCACAATTGGCAAAGAATAGCAATGGCAGCGAGGCTCAACTAACAATTTAGTTATTGATTCTGTGAAAAGCTTGACCTAAAAATAGTATAAAACAAGATGTAGCAAGGAGATTAACTTATATAGGAATTAAAGATCAGAAAATGAAATAGTGTTGGCAACACTAGAATTGCAATTGGATGAGGAACACACCAACCAACTGCGAACACCAGGTAGCTCTGTCTCAGGAAGTGTCTGACAGCCACCACTTCCAAATGCAACACTTACTCTAATGTCAGGAGTTGATTCAAACGAATAGAGGACAGCTTGACCATCAAGAATTGGTCTTAAGAGTAACTGCACCATAAAAAAAAAATAGTCCTTGACTCCTTGGTTTAAGGATGATGATATGATAGTGTTTAAAATAGAGCTTGGAAACCGTTAGCAGTTGAGAATGGCATATATTAATACAATAACAGCTAATAAGTTAGTTCTCACTTAAATGAGATAAAAATGTATTCTCAAGATCATTCTAATTTCTGCATATATAAAACTTCTAACCATTAGCGTATAATGTTAGTACTCCGAACGGTTAAAGGAGCGATCATTGATACCTTGTGTGGTGATGACCACGGTTTTGATGTTTGGGCAAATGGGTGTAAGTTAGGCTTGCCTTGTGGTTTAATATGTGTCTAAGTGTGCAGAGAATTGGGAGAATACACAAGACCACCTGATGACTTAGGGTTTGATGTAATATGATGAAGGGTGGTATAGGACATCCGAGGGACTGGAAAGACAAAAAAGTATCAGAAACAGCTCTTCTTAGAGCAAAAGACATAAGCGTGTAGAAGGATGATACAAGAAGGAAGCCGACGGACTCAATGCATCCAAGGGATGAGAGTCTTGGAGGAAGAGTACGCCGGTGGAGCAAGAAGCACGGGAAGTTGTTTGTGAGATGAGTTGAGTGAACTTGTATTTGGGACCAAGGGTAGAACTCATCTTAAGCGGGCTTGGTCATAATCAACTTGAGTTTGAGTTCCAAGAATGGATCCGATTAACATATGTAGTCAATAATATTTTTCTTTGAACAGGTTACAAGCTAATCTATTTGGGAGCTACAAGCGATTGGAACCAGATCCAGTCGACCAAAGTACATGTGGATCACATTTGAATGAGACAATCAAACATCTGTATTAAATGAGGATCAGATTGACCGGAGTGGATCTAGTCGACCAAAAGGTTGCCACATCAGCAAATGTGGATAGAAGGAGACTTGTTCATGGATGAGGTCAACGGGATCGAAAGTGCTTTCGGTCAACCTAAACAGTGACACGTCGACAAACTCGACTATTGAAGGTAGGGACTATAAAGGAGGCTCAAAGATTACACATACACACTTAAATATAATTAGTTAATTACATTGCTCTCCTTTTAAGCCTCCATTGCCTTATTCTTTATATGTATTCTTGCTAAGTGTATTAAGAGGTTTCTTCACCTTTAGCCCTTTAATGAATAGGAGAAAAATAGTGACTCCGTGTGCATAGGTCTTTAACGTAGCAACTTAGGGTTGTAGACCCAAGTAAATACATGAGTCACTTGGTACGCTCGATTCTATGTTTTCATTAGTCCACATTATATACTAATGTGTGTCCTTGCTAATTACATAGCAAGAGAAAATTAGACGGTTTATTTGCAAGTTCGCAATTCACGCCCTCCCCCTCTAGCAATCCCATCTTCCACATCGCACTATCAATTGATCCTATATGTTGGAATGATAGAGGTTGACAATTTCTCTGGAATATGCAAGAAGTGACACAAAACTATATTCTATGAGGTAACTATCTCAGCATATATAGAACTCATAAACAATTGGCAGCACGGGTATATCTGTTAAGAATTGATGATAGATAACTAGTTTGGTTGTGATACATTATATGACAGTATAAGCTTATTCCAACTGATATTTGATATACCGGAATGTCTTCATATCTGCCACTAGAACCTTCTGAAATAAGAATTAATAGAAAGCTAGATCAAATGGATACACCAAGTTCAAATGGGCATCAAACCAAAGCAGTAATACGAAAACTGAAACCATTCATTCTATTCCTTTGGTATCTCAACTCCATTGGTCCATTCAAAGCCACAAATTGTGTTTAATGAACATATCACTTCATAAAAAATATCTAGCAAAAGCAAAGTACTATAAAGACAACCAAAACTAGGAAAGGGGAAGTACTTCCGTACATCTCCTTTGATATGAATGCTATTGATGATAATGCGGGCAGTTCCAAGTGCCAACTTAGCATGCAATAATATGCTCGTGCCAACAGAATCCCAATCAAATCCCAATCGCATAACTTGCTGTAAGTGAAGAAAATTGTGAATGTTCAGGCTGGTATTCAAATGTATTCTATCATTTATAATGTAAACAGGCAAAGTATCCAAGGGAGCGAGTATAATAAGCAAATAAAAAAAAATGTACAAGGTCTATTATTTGAAAAATATGTAGGACTAATGACACCGGAAAATAGCATATCACATCTAATAGGTTCAATTTCCAGAATAACTCATCCAAAATATTTAAGAAAATAGTGTTATATTCATTTCAAGTTTAAGCATAGAACCAGGATTAAATTCTGCAGACTTGGCAAAGAAATTTAATAATACAAGATACCTGTTAATCATTGGATCTAATATGTTCAATTACCAGAAAAACAGAAAACTCATCCAAAATATTTAAGAAAATACTGCTATATTGGTATAAATTTGGGACTTAATCCAGTAGACTTGATAAACAAACTTAATAATACAAGATACACCTGTTAATCCTTGGACTTCTAAATTTTCATAACATGGAAAAGTTTTACTATAATGTTTATAAGGATGTTGATTTGAGTTTATTACTATAAGTAATTTGACATATTTTAGAACAAAATTCTATGTTTTTCATTTTCTGGTCCTATTGGTTTAAATAGGAGGGTTGCATTAGGTTATCAGCCAACGTTAAACATGACAAATGTTCAATGAATGAATCCATTAAGCTATTGTGTTAATGCTAAGTTGTTCTTAAGAAGGAACATGTTGTAGGATCCGGCTATAACGTCTCGGCAAGGACGATACATTTCCAGAACTCAGGTGTAATGCTAAATATGCAAGAGTTCGCATTGCAGGATCTAATTGTAACGTCTAGGCAAGGATCGCTATATTTCCATGAGAACTTTAGTGTAGTGTTAAATAGGCAAGAGTTCTCGCACCATAGGTCGAACAAGAACAAATATTATAGAAAAATTAATAGTCTAAAATTTGGAACATGGAGCATAGGATAAATCAATAGAAATAGTAGATACGATAATTAGGAGAAGAATTAGTATTTTGTGTGTACAAGAGACAATGGGTAGACGAGAAAGCAAAGATAATAGAGAACTTGGGTTTCAAGTTATGGTACACAAGAAAGAGTAAAACAAGAAATAGAGTGAGTAGTGTTGTAGCTAGTTCATTAAGTAAATAGAAAAGGGGATAGAATTATAGCCTTTAAGATAATAATGGCGAAAGAAACTATAAATGTAATTAGCATATATGCACCGTAAGTAGATTAGATGAAGTTACCAAAATCAAAATTTTGGGAAGACCTAAATAAAGTATTACAAAACATTTCGTCAAATGAAATGATTTTAATAGGAGGCGATCTAAATAGGTATGTCGAAATGAAAAATGAGGAATATGAGAGGTACATTGGGTTATGAGTTTGGAACGAGAAATGAAGAAGGGAAAATTATATTGGATTTTGTGATAGCATATAATCTTATATTAGTTAATATATTTTTTAAGAGAAGAAGAACACTTGGTCACGTTCAAAAGTGGAAATAATAAATCGCAAATTGACTTTTTTATGGTTAGGAAGAGGATAGAAAGATTTATAAAGATTGCAAAGTCATCCCTGAGAAAGCTTAACTACCCAACATATATTAGTAGTGCTAGATATACGCCCTAAGTATAGTATCAAGAGAAAGAAAATATATACGACTCTTAGAATTAAGTGATGAAAATTAAAAGATGGGAAGCAAAATATATTTAAGGAGAAGGTTCGAGTACAAGCATTAGGTGAAATATACAATAACTCTAATACGACATGGGATAAGATGGTATCAAAGTTAAAAATATTAACTAAGAGTGTACTCGGTGAATCAAAGAGACATGCACTACTAAGTAAGGAATCTTGGTGGTGGAATGAGAAAGTACAAGAGAAAGTGAAGAAAAAATGAACTTATAAGGAATTATATATTTGTAAGAATGAGAAAACTTAAAAAAATATATAATAGCCAAGAAAGAAGTTAAGAAAGTAATAAATAAAACAAATAATACAACTTTTAAACGATTATATCAAAAATTGAATATAAAAGAAGGGGAAAGAGACATTTATAGAATAGCTAAATAAGAGAAAGGAAGACAAAATGTCTTATCCAAATAAAATGTATTAAAGATGAATACAGTACTAGTAAACAATGGAGAAATAAAAGAGAAAGTATTTTCATCGACTTTTCAATGAAGGTTTAGATGACCAACTTAACTTAGGTAATTTAAGTAGATTAAATGAGTATAAAAATTTAAATTTTTATCGTAGAATTCAAACTTCAGAAGTAGAACAAGCTTTAAATGGAATGCACAATGAAAAAGTCGTTGGACCAGATGATATTATGATAGAGATATGAAAGTGCCTAGAAAAAAAAAGTATTGAATGACTTACAAAATTATTTAACATGATATTGAAAATAAAAAAAAAATGTCTGATCAATGGAGGGTAAATACTCTAGTTCCCTTATATAAGAACAAGAGAGACATACAAAATTGTGCAAACTATAGGGGTATTAAATTAATAAGTCATGCCATGAAACTTTGGGAAAAAGTAATAGAAAAAAATATTAAGGAAAGAGATCACGGTAATCGAAAATTAATTTGGATTTATTCCTAGAAGGTCACAATAGAAGCTATACATCTTCTTAGACAACTAATTGAAAAATATCGAGAGCAAAATAAGATCTACATATGGTAGTCATTGACTTAAAAAAAAAATTATGATAGAATCCCAAGAGAAATTATATGGAGAATTCTATAAAAGAAAGGTGTTAGCGTAACATATGTTGAACTAATTAAGAAAATATATGAGGATGAAAAGACTAGAGTAAAGACTTCAAGCAGAATAACTGAAGTATTTCCAATAAAGATAGGGTTATATCAAGGATTAGCTCTAAATCTCTATTTTTTAACACTAATTATGGACGAACTCACTGCGCACATTAAAGACACAGTATCGTGATACATGTTATTTGCAGATGATATTGTTTTGGTAGGTAAAACACATAAAGGAGTAAATGCTAAACTAAAATCTTGACGGAAATCACTAGAAGAAAAAGGTTTTAGGCTTAATAGAATAAAGACAAAATATATGAAATTTAATTTTAGTAATATTAGACGTAATGAGATAATTGTTAAGATAGGAGATAATGAATTGTTTAGAACTTAGAGCTTTAAATATTTAGGATTATTTTCTTAAAACGATGGAGGGATTGAGAGAGATGTCTTACATAGAATACAAGCAGAATGGTTGAAATGGAAGAGAGCGTCGAGTGTTTTATGTGATCGTAAAGTACCTCTAAAACTTAAAAGAAAGTTTTACAAAACTGTATTTAGATCTGTTATGTTATATGAAATTGAATGTTGAGCTATAACTAGAGCACATGAGCAGAAGATAAGAGTTGTAGAGATGAGAATGCATGGATATATAAGGATGGACAGAATATAAAATGAGAACATTAGAGAGAAAGTCGGAGTTGTATCTATTGAGGGAAAACTCTGAGAGACAAGTTTAAGATGGTACGAGCATGAGGAAGAGGAAGACCAAAAAAGACTTGATTAGCAACAATAAAATAAAATAAAATAAAATTTATTTAAATATAGACGATGATATAGTAAGGGATAGAGTCTAATGACGTAAAAGGATCCATATAGCCGACCTCACCTAGTGGGATAATGTTTGGTTGTTGTTGTTATATTGGTTTAAATAATGGAACTTGCTGGCATTGTAAGATAAGGGTATCATTTCTTTCTTGTGATAATACCTTATAGACTATATCAAAAGGGTAAATGTTTATTCTGTTTTGAATGTTTCTTATCATTGCCATGGGTAAATGTTTATTCTGTTTTAAATGTTTCTCATCATTGCCATTAAGCTTAGATCGAACTATTACACAGTCAAATCAAACCAAACCTAACTGTAAACATGGCATAATTAGAACCATGTTCATTTCCTCAACTTGTCCAGAAGAA
This sequence comes from Zingiber officinale, assembly GCF_018446385.1. Taxonomy (NCBI): domain Eukaryota; kingdom Viridiplantae; phylum Streptophyta; class Magnoliopsida; order Zingiberales; family Zingiberaceae; genus Zingiber; species Zingiber officinale. The sequence continues at coordinate 78,991,545 of NC_055994.1, forward strand.
GGTGGTACCAAGCCTAACCCATTGCTGTTGATAAAAAGATTGGGGGCACTATGACAAGACCACAAATAGCAACTTTTTTAAAAAGAACATCAGAGGAAAGTCTACCGATCTAACCTACACTAGTTACTTATTCACTGGATCAATAACAAAAAGTAGTTGCCATTTGCAGTCTTATACCTGTTTACCAATTTACAAGTTAAACATGATTAAAATTATTACTGAATCCTGATTATAACAATTAAGAAAATCCTCCGTATACTTGAGCAGAATCCAAGTGTCAAACCTGATCACCTGAAGTAATCCATTGCATGCCATTTCGTCCAAAATTAGGTGGACAAGAACCTAGTGAGAACTGCTGAAGTTCTATTTTTTCCTGCAGCAGGTAGTATCCTCGAATCAATGGCTGAGTTCTTACTCTTCTGCAGCGTAGCGTTAATGTGTAAACATGACAAGGATGCACTTACAATCAACTTTAGTTTCCGGTCCTTTAGCATCCTCTGAAAAATTTAAAGAAAATTTCAGTTAGCTAATGGACAGTTCAAAAATAGTCTTGCAGAAAATCACACTTCGCCAACTTTCTTATTACTCCTGGTCCATCTTTTTAGCATGTGCAGATAGCATGGCAAAGAAGTGTCTGTCTTCATATGCCGGTCATAGTTTATGATTCTTGGTGTAAACAAAAAATTAAAAAGGAAGTGGGTAAAAAAGCATTCATTATAGGTATGTGTATATACAAGAAGGCTAAGACACCCACATCATGTACGCTTGGGTTCAGTAGAATCCTCTAGTTTATAGGATTACAAAATCCAAATTGCCAGCTTTCTCTTTAGTTTTTTTTTTTAACTCTGGAATATGAGGGAAAAGTTACTCAACATATCTACATTTCTTAAAAATTTGTACCTATATCAAAAACTCAAAGCTGCTTGCTTCAGATGATTATTGGTACTCCAGTTTTATTTTGCTTATTTGGGGATTTCATTCATGGGAATCATGAGCACGTGAGAATTTTCCCCTAGAAAGTTATCAGGACAATGGTAATCCCTGAGATTGAATAAGTTGATTGTAGAACATAATGAACAAAATATGTTCGTATACTGAACTATAAAATGCCCCTTCCATCTTGTGCACCCACTTATAGAAAAAACCTCTGTTGTTGAATAAAAAGAAAAGACTGTTAATTAGGTTAAAAAGGATTTCATAGAAGCAGAACCAAAAATGTTACTTTTAAACAATTTGGCATTTTTAGATTATGTCAACTAAGATCAACATATATTTTCAGGCCTCTAATGAAGGAAATTTTGTCTACTACATCTCAAGTTCTCAACTACACAAAATACAACTATGTTAAGGTAGCCTTAATATCCAAAAACTATGAAATTTTCTTTAGAGATATTAGATTAATGGGATTGATCTAGCGAGATTAGTCTCATATCAATCACATCAATAGTTCATTTAGAATTTTTTTAACAATCTATATAAATCTCTTGTGATTGTTATCTCGAAACAAAATAATCATTTTCTTATCCCAAATTTTACAATTATTGGAGACTTTCAAAGTTGAGATTTTACCAATGGAGAATTTTCATTATGTCAACCTCCTCCTCATCTCTCAATCCTCTATCCCTCTGTCTCGTATTATAGCTACTAGACAACCCATCAGTGCTCCATCCCTGCACAACTTGGTCCGCTGGTACTGCACAACCTCTTCGAGCTCCCATCTTTCACTAGGGCACCACCTCCAACCCCTTCACCCTTCTCCTTTGCACACTACCTCTTAATCTATTTGCCACACGCTCCATCAATTTGAGAGATCTTTTAATATGTGATCTCCTCCGTATGGCCTTCATCCTGCAATTTGTGATTTACTAGCCACCTGGGATCGCACTCACCACCTCAACCACGTAGGGAAACAACAAGCAAAGAAGAGGGAGAGAGGCACCATCAATCATGAACTCCTTAGGCCTTTGACCTAATCCCCTCTCCACCAGAACCTGCTTCATCAGTGACACCACAACAAACACCTCTCAACCTGCTCCATCAGTGACACCACAACAAACACCTCTCAACCTGCTCCATCAGTGATACCACAGAAAACACCTCTCTTTGACATTGTCTTCATCGACCACAACATTTGCTACCACTTTCAGCTTGTACAAGCAATAAAGGAGCCACTCTCCACAAGACCGTGAGCTGGACCTCCACCAGTCTTGTCATCATGTTTCTAGACTCAGTAGTGCCTTCTCTGCCTACTCGTGATGCTGGGCTTTAGTATTAAATCTGCCCTTACCAAATCTGAAAGCTCCTTGCCATTTGACTTTTCCTATCTCGCTGATCACTTGCTAGGTTCGACCTCTCGATGCAACACCACCCTTTCCCTCAAACATTAACCTTGCTTTTCCTTCTACGAGAATCAAAACATGCTCATCTTCTCTTAAGGAGATCTAGTGAATGATCGCAAACAAGAGGCAATGAGAAGGTAGCAGCCATCAATCAAGGAGACGGGATCTAAAAATGACTCTCCCTTTGAAGATCACTATCCCTGCCCACCTCAAGGAGTTCCAAGAGGTACAACCACCGCCACTACCAAATTTTGCCAGCAATCTGACAAAAATGACAAAATAGGTGAAGGGGGAGCACCGCTACTACCGGCCTCTATTTTCAACCTGCCTACCTACCTCCCTTCCACTCATTGGCAAGAACGTCGAGAGTACTAGAAGACGGGCAAAGCCTAATTTATCTTTTCAAAGTTGCAATGAATTGAGATGCTCATAAAGGTGTTGCAAATTAAGAGAAATTAGGTTTCCAACATCTTTCTAAGAAAGGAGGAAAGTAATTTTGCTATCATTTACCCCAAGAGAGGGAGAAGATGTCAAGAGATACACTGATACACGGACATGTTGGGTGATGTAGACAGTAACTAATACTCTAACGCCATCTTAAATCATGCCCACAAGATGAATAAAAGATGAAAAGTTGATGATAAAATTTTAAGCATAGTTCATAGTTCATAGTTCATCTTGAGATAAAGAGGAAGAGGAGGCACAGATAAAATCACTGTGAACTGTACAGAGATAGATGGTTGCCAAAGGGGAAGAAAAAGAATTATGACTTATAATAGAGGGAGGGAGAGGCTGCATCATAGTTTCAAACTTGTGGCCTCAATCCTAATGAATACAGGATCTGCTCTAAGTACCAAATACAACAACAAACAACAACAACAACCAAGCCTTTTCCCACTAGGTGGGGTCGGCTGTATGAATCCTTTTACGCCATTGAGCCCTATCTGCTATTATATCATCATCTATACAACAACAAACAACAACAACAACAACCAAGCCTTTTCCCACTAGGTGGGGTCGGTTGTATGAATCCTTTTACGCCATTGAGCTCTATCTCCTATTATATCATCATCTATATTTAAATTAATTTTATCTTGTTTTATTGTTGCTAACCAAGTCTTTTTTGGTCTTCCTCTTCCTCGTTTGATATGCATATTTATCATAGTTTCACATCGCCTAACTGGAGCATTTATTGGTCGTCTAAGTACATGTCCGTACCATCTTAAACGTATCTCTCGGAGTTTTCCCTCAATAGATGCAACTCCGACTTTCTCTCTAATGCTCTCATTTCTTATTTTATCCATCTTCGTATGTCCACACATCCACCTTAACATCCTCATCTCTGCAACTCTCATCTTCTGCTCGTGTGCTCGAGTCATAGCCCAACATTCAGCTCCATATAACATAGCAGGTCTAACTGCGATTTTATAGAACTTACCTTTAAGTTTAAGAGGTACTTTACGGTCACATAAAACACTCGACGCTCCCTTCCATTTCACTCATCCTGCTTGTATTCTATGTAAGACATCTCTCTCAATCCCTCCATCATTTTGTAAAAATGATCCTAAATATTTAAATCGCTCGGTTCTAGGCAACTCGTCCTCTCCTATCTTAACAATTGTTTCATTACTTCTAATATTGCTAAACTTAAATTCCATATATTCTGTCTTTAATCTACTAAGCTTAAAACCTTTCCCTTCTAGTGTTTCCCTCCAAGATTCTAGTTTAGCATTTACTCCTTCATGTGTTTCATCTACCAAAATAATATCATCTACAAATAACATGCACCATGGTATTGCATCTTGAATGTGCGCAGTGAGTTCATCCATAATTAGTGTAAAAAGATAGGGACTTAGAGCTGATCCTTGATATAACCCTATCTTATTGGGAATGCTTCAGTTACTCCGCTTGAAGTCTTTACTCTAGTCGTTACATTCTCATATATATCCTTAATTAGTTCAATATATGTTACACTAACACCTCTCTTTTCTAGAATTCTCCATATAATTTCTCTTGGGACTCTATTATAAGCTTTTTCTAAGTCAATGAATACCATGTGTAGATCTTGTTTTTGCTCCTGATATTTTTCAATTAATTGTTTAAGAAGATATATATAGCTTCTATCATCGACCTTCCGGCATAAACCCAAATTTCACTGTGGTCTCCTTCCTTAATCTTTTTCTATTACTTTTTCCCAAAGTTTCATAGTATGACTCATTAGTTTAATACCCCTATAGTTTGCATAATTTTGGACGCCTCCCTTATTCTTATATAAGGAACCAGAGTACTTACTCCATCATCGAGCATTTTTTTCTTTCAATATCATTAAATAATTTTGTAAGTCATTCAATACCTTGTTTCCTAAGCACTTCCACACCTCTATCGAATATCATCCGTCCAGGCTTTTCCATTGTGCATCTCATTTAAAGTTTGTTTTACTTCTGAAGTTTGAATTCTACGATAAAAATTAAAATTTCGATGCTCATTTGACCTAATTAAATTACCCAAGTTAAGTTACTCTCCTAAACCTTCATTAAAAAGTTGATGAAAATACCTCTTCCACCGCTCTTTTATTTCTCCATCGCTTACTAATACCCTATTACATTCATCTTTAATACATTTTATTTGACTAAGATCTCTTGTTTTTCTTTCTCTCACTTTAGCTATTCTATAAATGTCTCTTTCCCCTTCTTTTGTATCCAATTTTTGATATAACCGTTCAAAAGTTTCATTTTTTGCTTCACTCACCACTTTCTTAGCTTCTTTCTTGGCTATTGTATATTTTTTTAAGTTTTCCTCATTCTTACAAATATATAATTCCTTATAAGCTATTCGTTTTTCCTTCACTTTCTCTTGTACTTTCTCATTCCACCACCAAGATTCTTTACTTAGCGGTGCATGTCCCTTTGACTCACCGAGGACACTCTTAGCTACTATTTTTAACTTTGATACCATCTTATCCCATGTTGTATTAGAGTCATCATATATTTCACCTAATGCTTGTACTTCTATCTTCTCCTTAAATATATGTTGCTTCCCATCCTTTAACTTCCACCACTTAATTCTAGGAATTGTATATATTTTCTTTCTATTGATACTATGTTTAAGGCGTATATCCAACACTACTACCCTATGTTAGATAGTTAAGTTTTCTCCAGGGATGACTTTGCAATCTTTACAAATCTTTCTATCCTTCTTCCTAACCATAAGAAAGTCAATTTGCGATTTATTATTCCCACTTTTGAATGTGACTAAGTGTTCTTCTCTTTTCTTAAAAAACGTATTAGCTAATATAAGGTCATATGCTATCGCAAAATCTAATATAGTTTTCCCTTCCTCATTCCTCGTTCCAAACCCATAGCTCCCATGTACTCTCTCATATTCCTCATTTTTCACTCCGACATGCCCATTTAGATCACCTCCTATTAAAATCCTTTCATTTGGTGAAATATTTTGTAATATTTCATCTAAGTCCTCCCAAAACCTTAATTTGGTAGCTTCATCTAATCCTACTTGTGGTGCATATACGCTAATTATGTTTATAGTTTCTTTCGCCACTATTATCTTAAGGGCTATAATTCTATCCCCTTTTCTAACTACTCCTACAACTTCATCCTTTAACAAACTATCTACAATAATACCCACTCCATTTCTTGTTTTACTCTTTCCAGTGTACCATAACTTAAAACCCGAGTTCTCTATCATCTTTGCCTTCTCACCTGTCCATTTTGTCTCTTGTACACACAAAATATTAATTTTTCTCCTAATCATCATATCTACTACCTCCATTGATTTACCAGTGAGAGTTCCTATATTCCATGTTCCAAATCTTAGATTATTAGTTTTCCTATCATATTTGTTCTTATCTAACCTATGGTGTGAGAACTCTTGCCTATTTAACACTACACCCAAGTTCTCATGGAGATGTAGCGGTCCTTGCTGAGACGTTACAGTCGGACCCTGTAACGCGAACTCTTGCATATTTATCACTACACCCGAGTTCTGGAGATGTAGCAGTCCTTGCCGAGACGTTACAGTCGGACCCTGCAACGCGTTCCTTCCGGGGAACAACCTAGCATTAGCACAATAGTTTAATGGATTCATTCATGAAATATTTGCCATAGTTTGACGCTGGCTGGCAACCTAACGCAACCCTCCTCCTTTATCCGGGCTTGGGACCGGCCATGACCGGTCATCATGGGCGGAGTTTGTTAGAAGTGTTATGATTCACTTAAGGAGATTACAACTCATATATATAGCATTTAGGCCTAACTAAGTATTTGAATATATAGGTACAAAGCTAAGTCAAATAATTGAAACTGAGATTCTCCCACAAGGTATTAGCAGGTTGTTAGACTCCTTACATTTCCAAACTTGCTTTATATACAGTACCAATTCAATGAATTTACTTACCTCTACCATTGAGAAAAACCTTTTTGAAAGTCTTGGTTCCATATAGTTAGGCCAAACTTCTACCAAAAGCTTGTTCAGCCACTCACAAGGTTCTAATGGTGTGGTAGGCTGCATAATGTTTACAAATAAATCACTTGTCGATCCTAGGATAATTGCAAATCATATAGACAAAGCATACTGATGTATTTAAGACTAGCAGCTTCCATCTTTTATTCATGTCTTCCACAAGCTGCCTGCGTTGGAACTCACCATACTGCAAGGAAAATAAAGGTGAATAAAGAATCCCTATGTTCAAACAAATTTATTGCACAGAAAAGAAAAACATAACTTTAACTTTGACCAAGAAATCAAATGAACAAAATAGTTATCTCAGGTGAGAAATAACCTTGGTTTAAATGCTGATAGTAATATATTGCAAAATCCCTATTTCTCTACCCAGCTTCTCATGCTTTGGCATTCCTTGGTTATCTGCACTCTCACTCCAAATAATACCCAATTTTCTAGATGAAATCTACTGGTAGGAAAGCTAATGTCATTGACAGCATGTTAAAAGATATGGGTACATGTGGGCATGGCCTTTCAGAAATAATGTATCAAAACTCCATGGTCAGTTGGTCACTATAATGTTCCCTAATAATTAAAGAATTTCAGTTGGTAGCACCCTAAGGTAACTAATTGCCACATTTCTAACATGCAGGAAGAAGGAACTCCAGCAGCAATGGTAAAAACTACCTATAGATACTAAAGTTCCATCTTTCATTGGGGGGGGGGGGGGGGGGGCAATACTCTAACCTTGCAAAAACTCCATTCCTCAGGAAAACAAGTTCAAAGGTAAATGTATGGTTTGGGCATGGATTATTTATCTAGAAAGAAAATTCAAAAGGAGAATTTAATGATAGAATATTTCTATCAACTATGCTAAAATTCAAGAACTTAGTGACGGAATACTTGTTTTGACTAAAATCTTCAAAGATACATTTCTTACCTAATGTCAGCCAAGTGTAGTTGGAGATGCATATGCATGATGTCGAGCATCAGACATCAAATCACGGCTATAACATAGATAATTTTCTATTTGAACTTTTTAATAACTATGGTCCATCAAAATTCCAAATCATCGGAGCGCTTAGACTCTGGTTCAAATCTTGTATGTCACAAGAGGATAAACCATATAGATATTGACTTCATCAGGAAAAAAGACCAATCCAATAAGATTATCACTGTTAGTTTTAACAATCATTTGGTAAATTTATTCACCAAATAGTTAAGAGTGGTTGAGCATATTTGTGACAAATTAGATTTCTATAATATATTTGAATCAACATAAGGGAGAGGTGTTAGGGAGTCATGTGTGAATTGTAAGCAGTAAAAGATTGCTTGCGATATTTCTTTTAGTCAACAATACATATTTAAAGGTAGAGAGGGCTACCAAGGGTTCCCATTAGAAATAATTCCCTTAAGCAGAAAAATTTTAAAAAAAAACAAAAAAGAACTAGCACACGGTCAGTAAAGCACTATAAATTTAAAGGAAATGAAAATAGAGTTAGAAACATGTTATCTAGTTGAAGCACTAGCATAGCGACACTCTTTAGAGAAAATATTGGCTTGCACTGAGCAAAGCATACACCAATTTTGTCCTAAGATGCGACAACCAACTCAAAATACGGGAAAAATGTAAACTTGAATCAATCATAGGAGCCACAAGAAAGCCAATTCCAATAAAAAACAAAGCCAATTCCAATAAAAAACAACGTTTCTAAATGAGAATAATTTTTTAAAAAAATATAAAATCTCTCTTGTCAGACACATGAAGTGGCTTGACTATTAGAACCGCAACCCACCTAGTGCACATGTGTGTCAAAGTCAACCCATATAGTAGCAAAAGATGATAAAAAAAGTCAACCCATATTAAAAAATAATAATAATAATAAACCTAATTAGCCAAAGAGGTTCATGAACGGGGTGCTTAAAAAAACCTTTTAAGTGTCCTCTTTTCAATGGGGAACAAAAAAGGAACGTGTCCATTAAGTTCAGGTCCTCTATCATTCAATACCAACAGCATCATTTCCAAGCTTTCAACCAGAGAGCTATTCTATTGCTAACCAGGCTAATAATTTGATATAGTCAAAAACCATCCACATCCAGTCACCATCCTGACAAACAGTCTGAGGATGATCCTGAAAATAGTCCTAGTTACATGATCTGTTTGCTATATCTGTCACCCGCAGCAAACGTGTCGAAGCCATTTGTATCATTGACGGACTCCATTGCTCTAGTCAGAGCTAAACCATCAAAGTATAGAAAGTTAGGGATATAAATGAACCAAGTGTTCATGAACAAGTTTAATGTTCGACTTGATAAGAGCTTGTTTATGTTCGTTCAATATACACAAGATTAATTAAACAAACAAGCTTGAACAGCTCGTTAAACTAAACAAACAAGCTTGAACACATATGTGTTTAGCTCGTTAACATTCGTGAACAACGTTCGTGAACAATGTTCACGAACCATATTCATTAATAAAACTCTTTTCAATATATTAAATAAATAATAAAATAAAATAAATAAATAAGTTTAAATTATTAAGCTCAATAACCAATCAAACAACTAAAAGTTTCAAGCAATCAAATAAGCTTGAATTGAGAGTTCGATAACATCTAAACGAACCAAGCTCAAGCCAAGCTTGAATTGAGAGCTCGATAACATCTAAATGAACCAAGCTCAAGCTCATAAAAAATAAATCAAGTCAAGCTTGAACAATTATTTCAAAAACTTAGTTCATTTTAAGCTCGGCTTGGTTCGGTTACCTTATCAAACAAGCTTGAACACCCCAAAACTCGGTTCGGCTCGTTTATAGCCCTATAGAAAGTGAAGGGACTGACTGAAAATTCAATTAGGAAAGACAATAACAAAATATATATATAACAGTGACGGACTAGTTCGACTGTTTGGGATCTGTTACATATATCTTATCTCGCAAAACTCTCTCTCAAATAATCATATAAACAGCACCCGAGATCTCAAAAAAAAAAAAAAATCCTTATGCGAACCATCAAAAAGGGAGCTACCTTTCCGGAAGAACTCTAGTAACATTAAAAAAAAAAACAAAACAAAAAAAAATAATAATTCAACAAAAGGTTTATTCGAACCACTAAAGAGGATCTACCTTTCCGCAGGAGGAAAAAAAACGGCACACGGATCACAGACAGCAGAGACCACTCACCTGGATAGTAGCCCAGACGGCGGCGGCAAGCGGCACCCAGTTGGAGAAGGGCACCAACCACCTCTCCACGGCCCAGGCGAAGAGAAATAGCAGAATCAGAAATGGCAGAAGGGGCTTGTCCTGTATCAGCTGGTTCGGCAGCTCGACGGACGCCTCCTTCGCCTGAAACCGCTTCCATATCCTCCTCGCCATTTACTCAAACAACCTCAACTTTCTCCTTCCCTCCCTCCCTCTGCCGCAAGCACCGATTCAATCATTGTAAAACACTATTCTCGTTTCCCGGCTCCGCCGAGAAATGGAGTTCCAAATCGCCGAGAAATGGCTGAAACAGATCTGAGGAGGAGGCCCGAGGAGATGGAGAGAAGAGGAGAAGAGGAGAAGACTAGAAGCGGAAGAAGTCGGAGACCGACGATGGTCGTAAGACTTCGAATCCGTCACCATCGCCTCCTCCGCTGATAGGAAACGAATGAGAACAAAAAAAAGTATGATTCTAAACAAATAAAATAAAATAAAATACTTGTTATTATTTTTAAAATCCGGAAAATGCTCATCTTGCAGTACAATGGGTCTAGGGCTGTAAACAAGCCGAGCCGAGCCGAGCCGAGCCGAGCCGAGCTTTGGGGGGTTCAAGCTTGGCTTGGTTTATTTTTTATGAGCTTGAGCTTGTTTGAAGATTGGCTTGAGCTTGGTTCGTTTAGATGTTATCAAGCTCTCAATTCGAGCTTGGCTTGAGCTTGGTTCAAGCTTGGCTTGAGCTTGGTTCAAGCTTGGCTTGACCTTGGTTTGAGCTTGATTCGTTTAGATGTTATCAAGCTCTTAATTCAAGCTTGGCTTGAGCTTGATTCGAGCTTGGCTTGAGCTTGGTTTGAGCTTGGTTCGTTTATATGTTATCAAGCTCTCAATTCAATAATTTAAATTTATTTATTTTATTTTATTGTTTATTTAGCATATTGAAAAGAATTTTATTAATAATATTGTTCGTGAACATTGTTCAAGAACGTTGTAACGTTCTTGAACATCTTAACGAGCTGTTCAAGCTTGTTTGTTTAATTAATCTAATGTATATTGAACGAACATAAACAAGCTCTTACCAAGCCGAACACCAAGCTTGTTCACGAACGCTTGGTTCATTTACAGCCCTAAATGGGTCGGCTTCTTCTATATCCTCTGTTCTCATATTCAATTATTATCCTTCAAAAAAAAAAATATATTAAAATTAATCATCTATTAATATATATATATATATATATAATTAAAAAAATAAATTAAACATTTATATAATCTCTTTTTAATATCAACAAAAATAGTAAATTAATTTTAGAAAATAAAATTTTTTTTTAATATATGTATATATATTATTTAATTGATGAGTCGGGTATTGATTATTGATAATCCCTTCGTATCCTCTTCCATTGGGGTTGGATGTCGAATTCTTCATCAAATTTAGATGAAATTACTATCCTATTATATACCGATGAAGAATGTCGCTTCCTTTATCCCTCTAGTTTAAATCTCCCAAAAATATTTTTTAAAGCTGACAATTTAAAAAATAATAATCATAAAACAGCTTTTTCTCGCATCATTCGAATATTGACTTTATTCGTCTATTGACTTCTAGTGTATTCTTATATTGACTTCGAATAGTTTATGTTCTGCAAGAAATAATGTTGATCAATAATTATGCAGTAGTCAGTCTATAGATTATTTTTTAAAAATGGAATGATAAATCCGCTCCGAATAGTAACCTCTCTCTCCTTTAAATGACCATTCTACCCTCTATCTTTTTTTCTTTTTTTTTATTTTAAAATTTTATTTTTAATTATTTTAATTCATATTTATATATTCATACTTATATATTTTTAATTTTTATTTTTTTATTTTTAATTCATTTGAATTTTTTATTTTTAATTAATTTTATTTTTAATTTTTTTATTCATACTTATATATTTTTAAATTTTTATTTAGTTTAATTTTATTTAGTTTTATTTTTAAAATTAATTTTATTTTTAATTTTTTTCATTCATACTTATATATTTTAAAATTTTTATTTAGTTTATATATTTTAAAAATTTTATTTAGTTTAAATTTTTAATCAATTTTATTTATTATTTTTCATTAATACTTATATATATTTTTAATTTTATTTA